>NC_084743.1:36991900-37151900 GCF_033978785.1 Entelurus aequoreus
GATGCTGGCAAGAAGCTCCTCTGCGCACCCGTGTCACACAGGAACCGTCGTCCGGAGAGGGAGTTCTGGATAAACAGCAGCCTGGCAGCGCTGCCGTTGCTCATGGCCACTGCTGAGCGGCCATTCTGGTCGACGTTGCCCTGGCGTTTCCCGGCGGCAGTCCACTGAAACTGCACCGGGGACGGCACCGCTTGGCTTTGGTCCCGAACCTTGCATGGAAAAAACAAAGTCCAAAATCCAGTCGCTGCCTGGGGGGTGCAGCACCAGCAGCGAGAGCGGAAGTATCTGCCATGGGCTTTTCTGCCCCAGCCGGAAACAATGCGGCCACATAGGTTGGTTGGGAGGCTAAAAATAACTTGTCTGCTTCAGCAGCAAGTTCGCGGCAGTCCGAGATGGCAGTGTTGGCTAAAGCAGCCCGCACCTGAGAAGGCAGGAGTCTCAGGAAAAGCTGCTTGCATTTTGTCCATAAGTTCAGAGGGCTTACAATCACCAAGATAAAAGGCGGCTACCTCTCTCCACATCGGAGAGTTTGAATGTCTTTAAGAGGTGAGCCTTCAACATGAGATACTTTCCCCCCTCCGCTGGACGCGTAAGGACGCTACCCACTCTGGTCGCCGTTGCACTGCTGAGGGAGGGAAGGACATAATAAAACTTTGTGTCGTCCTCAGTGATACCATGCGGCGCAAACTGCACTTTGGCCTGGGCAAACCATGCAGTCGTGGAAGAATCCCCAGAACTCAGGCAGCTGCAGTGAAACTGCATTCGCCGTCATGGTTGATAATATTCTCTGAATGCATTCAGTGAAGCGTCAGGGTCACCAGTGCTGCGTTTGTAACGTGAAAGCTAGACAACTTGAAATATCTTTGACCCACAAACGTGTGCGCCGTTTATTCAACCAAAGACCAGAAGACTTTTTACATCAAGCGACTCAAAATGACGGTCACAACTAACCCCCACCTTCCATTTTAGAGGCTAATCTTTCCTGTGATAAAATGGCAACCAAGGTATTCAAAAAAGTTAACCAACGAACAAGATTTCTCTACAGAATCTCCTCTCTGGTCAACAAAATCACCATGAAGATTCTAGCGGGAACCCTCATTCAACCGTTTTTCGATTGCGCATGCACCTCCTGGTACCCCAGCACCTCCAAAACCCTCAAATCTAGACTCCAAACATCTCAGAACAAGCTAGTCAGGTTACTTCTAGACCTCCACCCCAGATCACACCTCACTCCTACCCACTTCTCCAAAGTGGGCTGACTCAGGGTGGAGGACAGAGTAAAACAACTTGCACTGAGCCTAGTCTATAAAATTCGCTACACCTCCCTGATACCGAAGTACATGTCAAACTACTTCCTTAACGTAAATGACCGCCATAACCACAACACCAGGGGGAGCTCCACAAACCACGTTAAACCCAAATTCTGATATAACAAAGGTCTTAACTCATTCTCCTTCTATGCCACATCAATATGGAATGCACTACCAACAGGTGTAAAAGAAAGTGCATCTCTATCCTCCTTTAAAACCGCACTAAAAGAACACCTCCAGACAACTACAACCCTAGACTAAACCCTCCCCCCACTGCATCCCACCTTCCCGGATTGTAAATATTCAAATGTAAATAATCAAATGTATATATTTGTTCTTATGCTTTCACTATGTTCACTGCTCGCTGTACATATCCTACGAAGTCAGACCGACACTGTTTCAATGTCCATTTCTCAGATGATATAATTGTTGATGACTGAAGTGCTGATATCAACCAAACCTATAGCCCCCCTCCCACCCGCCCCAACCCCCTCCACATCCTACCCCCCCAGATTGTAAATAATGTAAATAATTCAATGTATATGCTCTGATGATTAACTTGTGTGATGACTGTTTTATGCTGATAGTATATATTTGTACCATGAATTGATTAATGTGGACCCCGACTTAAACAAGTTGAAAAACTTATTCGGGTGTTACCATATAGTGGTCAATTGTACGGAATATGTACTGTATTGTGCAATCTACTAATAAAAGTTTAAATCAATTGATCAATTGGGTAAAACTCTTGATCACTTAAAGGGGCTGCACCAAATTACTCACACTTAACTGCATATATCAGACCTGGGCATTCTGCGGCCCGCGGGCCACATCCAGCCCTTTGTGCGTCCCTGTCCGGCCCGCGTGAGGCCAATCATAAATTACAAAATAAATTTTAAAAAGTATCTATGTCGAGTGTGCAATACAACGGTGCTGCTTTTGTCTTGAAAAGCGTTATTTGTATTACTTCCATGTGGACGTATGCGCGTGCGTGATTGTGAGTGAATGTGAACAGCTGCAATCACAAATTACAAAATAAAGTTGAAAAAACATCTATGTCGTGCGCGCAATACAACTGTGCTGCTTTTATTTTG
Source organism: Entelurus aequoreus (assembly GCF_033978785.1). Taxonomy (NCBI): domain Eukaryota; kingdom Metazoa; phylum Chordata; class Actinopteri; order Syngnathiformes; family Syngnathidae; genus Entelurus; species Entelurus aequoreus. The sequence continues at coordinate 36,994,305 of NC_084743.1, forward strand.
AAAAGTGTTATTTATGGGCGTATGTCCGTGTGTAACCTGTGAGTGAAGGTGCACAGCGTCAAGTGATGCACGGTTTACACCCGAGACGCTAAAAAGAGAAAAGTTGATGACGAATGGCGTGTTTTCAACAAGACATGGACTGCCAAGCAACGTTCCCTCTAAGGTGCGCGCCTGCGCAATTGTGCACTGCTCAAGCGTCCTCTGCGCACAGCAAATATATGCCGCGCACCAAATCAAACCCATCTGAATTCTAAACAAAATAAACACATTTATTCTGTGTAATTTTGCAATGCAACTATGAGTGACAGTGACAACAAGCGGCCCTAACGGTGTTCGTCAACACCGTTCAATTGAACACCGTTCAATTATTGTAACGTCTATCGAGATGCTTCAAGGCCAGGAATTATATCGATCACTTTATTGAGCAAAACTGTTTATATTCGGCCATAACCACACCAAAACACGAGTAAAAAACTTCTATCTCGAAAAACTAGTCATTTTCTGCCGTACAAACCAGGCCAAAACCAACTTGTCATCTGTCACCAAACGCATAGCACTAAGCCACTGGTGCGTTTATGGCCACACAGAAAGTCGGACAACTCAAACACCACACAAAGTTACACTATGACTCCTCAGTCATACGTGTGCTTATTCTACTGTCATTTATTATTAATGTTAATTTATTTATATTAATCATGGAATGCTGTTACTAGAGAAAGTTACAGGAATGCACACTTCATCCTATGCTTACATTTCATTGTGCAACATGAGGATGTTTAAGGGGAACTAAATGTGATCTCTGAAAGGGGTACACATGATTTCCAAAGCAATGCTTTTGGTATAAAGTTAAGTTAGGTTAAATGAAAGTATTATTATTATTATTAATCTTACGGTATATATAAAAAATAATATTGAGCAAAATGTAATTGGAATATTGTCGATGTGGCCCTCCAGCAGTGCTCGGGTTGCTCATGCGGCCCCCGGTAAAAATTAATTGCCCACCCCTGGTATATATGAATGGTAAACAAGAACAACATTGTTATGTGCACTAACTAAGAACAATGGCAGTGAATAATGACGACAAAGTCAAGTAAACAGGTGTGGGGAACTATGTCCTTAAAGCAACTGCTACAATATATTACATTTTAAACAAATCCATCATTTTTAACAGCTGTTGAAGCAAAAACATATCTTATTATATGGTCTTTTTATCCGTTTGCAGGTGACACAGTTTTAAAACCTTGAAGATTTGGTCTGGTCCTGCTTATGACTGAGGTCATGTAATTCTGAGTTATGTCATGCATAAAATATGACTTTAAATTAATTGTGTAGTGTATGAGTTGTATTAGACAGAATATATCTGTCAACATACTAACAGTACTTAATAATACTATAATATGATTGATATAAGACTAACAGTACATTTAGATACTAAAACAACGATTTGGGATTAAAAACGGTTAAAATGAATGCAGTGTCACAAAAAATATGTTGATTTAATGAATATACATGCAAACACATAACAAATATATATTATGTGCGTGAATTGTGTGCGGTCCCACAATAGCAAACAGTTTTTGGCACAACATCTGCACTTGTCTCAGCCAATCAGCTGCAATCAAAACAGAGAAAACTAAAACAGTTTTCTCTGTTTTAGTTTGGCACTCGTAAGTTATTGCAATCGTTTGCATATTCATGAGAAAGAATCCTCCTTCATTTTTATGTCATCATATATGAAATGTCCGTAAGAGAATATACTTTTCGGTAATGCACCTTTAACATTAAGTGCCCCGCCATTAATCAAGAAGAAGAAGATTACTTACTTAAACGCCAGCTGCTTGTGTGCATTCGGTCCTGTTTCGTCCACAAGTGTGTACTAATCCCTCACACTCTTTTGTAACATGTGGCCTGCGGATCATGTCCCCGATGTTATGTAACTGTTATTGAGGTTATTTGTTTCCCTTTCTTTTGGTGGAGCTATTTCAACGCACACTTTAAAATCAGTTTTGTACTTATACAGCAACACATCACTGAGCACGGCAACAATCTACACCAATAATGTCCACAAAATATCCTCCAAACCTTGATCTTATCCTCTCAATCAAGACACAATAAGATAAAGATTTTTAAGGTTTTAAATTCCTTTTGTGTACCTTAAGTGAATGAGATCATAAAACTTCTTAGCTTTTGTGTAAACAGTTTTTAAGTATTTTAAAATTAAAACAACTCAATAATATTAATACAAATGTAACCCATCTGTATCAGTACCTGCCACACTGGCTGGCCACGGTTTCACTTAACCCCCTTAACCTCACTCTCATTTGCGCCGAGGCACCTATCTGGTTCAGTCCCTGCTTTTCGGTTCCGCCCGGGACTCACCCTGGGTCGACGAACATGAGAAACCAGCGTTCTATCTACAGCCCGAGCTATCAACCCGGTAACCAGCACTGCTCTGGAGGTCCTCAGGGAGTGAGGTTTACCAACGTGCAGATGGCCCAGCCACACCGGCTGGCCTCTGTTACACAAATAAAATCAAGACTTACAGTGATTATAGTGCTATAATGAATTACGGAATAATTTATATATCTCTGCGATGTCATCTACATCATATAAATGATTGTAGAAGTCTCACCTTGTGGAGTTATTTGGGTTTTGTGCTGCATAGCAAGTCATCAAAGTTTCGGATGGGCATTGATTTGTTACCCAGCCATTCAAAATTTTGATTTGGGATCAACGTCTCAAGGAGTTTGTCAAAGTATAATCACTCCGTCCAGAATTTCACAGGCTTTTTTTGTGATTGTCACACACTAAAATTCTTAATAATTTTAACTTGAAAAAGCACAAGATTTCAACAACAATTGGAAAACAAAAGCTGTATTGATTTTTTACTTGTTTATACCACACAAACTTAAAAGTAGACATTAGATGGCAGCAAAAGCACATACACTACTCAGCATCCATTGTCAAATTATTATACTTTTTAATTTTTTTCTAACTAAAAATAGTAATAATATATCATAACTACAGAAAGAAACACCATCAAATTCCTAATTGTCCACTGTCTGCTCTGTCAGCCACAAAGTGTAAAGCGCTTTGAGTCTCTTGAAAAAAAGCGCTATATAACTATAACTCCTTTCATTTCACTTCACTTATTATGCTGGACAAAAGCTCATATGTGGGTGTTCTGTTCCTTGACTTCAAAAAGGCATTCAACTCAGTAGACCATCTGGAAGCAAGATTCTGCAAAAACGACGACGAGAAAAGCATGCAGCTCACACTTCAGTCTAAGGGAGCATAGTCGAAGAATGCACAAGTTTGCTGTAATCACTTCGTTAAAGGTTTGTTTGATATACTTTTAACGTTCATCATTTCCCATTTAAGTATTATCTTGATATTATTTGAATTTCTTAACGGCCTACTGAAATGAAATTTTCTTATTTAAACAGGGATAGCAGGTCCATTCTATGTGTCATACTTGATCATTTCGTGATATTGCCTTATTTTTGCTGAAAGGATTTAGTAGAGAACATCGACGATAAAGTCCGCAACTTTTGGTTGCTGATAAAAAAGCCTTGCCTGTACCGGAAGTAGCGTGACATCACAGGTTGTGGAGCTCCTCACATATGCACATTGTTTACAATCATGGCCAACAGCAGCGAGAGCGATTCGGACCGAGAAAGCGACGATTACCCCATTAATTTGAGCGAGGATGAAAGATTTGTGGATGAGGAAAGTGAGAGTGAAGGATTAGAGGGCAGTGGAAGCGATTCAGAAAGGGAAGATACTTTGAGAGGTGGGTGGGACCTGATATTCAGCTGGGAATGACTAAAACAGTAAATAAACACAAGACATATATATACTCTATTAGCCACAACACAACCAGGCTTATATTTAATATGCCACAAATTAATCCGCATAACAAACACCTCCCCCCTCCCGTCCATATAACCCACCAATACAACTCAAACACCCGCACAACACACTCAATCCCACAGCCTAAAGTACCGTTCACCTCCGTAAAGTTCATACAGCACATATATTTCCCCAAAGTTACGTACGTGACATGCACATAGCGGCACGCACGTACGGGCAAGCGATCAAATGTTTGGAAGCCAAAGCAGCGTACTTACGGTAGCGCGTCTGCTATCCAACTCAAAGTCCTCCTGGTTGTGTTGCTGCAGCCGGCCGCTAATACACCGATCCCACCTACAGCTTTCTTCTTTGCTGTCTTCATTGTTCATTAAACAAATTGCAAAAGATTCACCAACACAGATGTCCAGAATACTGTAGAATTGCGATGAAAACAGACGACTTAATAGCTGGCTACAATGGTGTCCCAATATGTCCGCACAATCCGTGACATCACGCGCAAACGTCATCATACCGAGACGTTTTCAGCAGAATATTTCGCAGGAAATTTAAAATTGCACTTTACTAATCTAACCCGGCCGTATTGGCATGTGTTGCAATGTTAAGATTTCATCAGTGATATATAAACTATCAGACTGCGTGGTCGGTAGTAGTGGGTTTCAGTAGGCCTTCAAACACATGTTTGCTATGAGTGTTTCGAAAAACACCAACTTGGCGTGTCGAAATAAAGAAAAGCAAATGTGAGCAAAACCGAAAAGCTTTTACCAAAGGCAACAATCATAAATTAATCCGTCCACACATACAAAATGTTGACGTCTATAGTTGTATTTTGATAAAGATTGGAAAAACACGCTATTTGTAAACAGCACGTGCAACAGCAACAAACATGGCTTATTCAGACGCAAAGTAAATTCATGAAATGATGCACAGCGTTAGCTATAGCGTTAGCTCACTGCTATCAATGCGCCACTAAAATAGGCCGTCTGCATCCGCAGTTATAGTATAATAATAATATCACTCATATTTCGTTAATTTTCAGGTCATGTACATGAAGTATTGTTAACGGTTTCTGGATGTTTTTTAGATGGTATACAGGGCGCAATAGAGGACCCTAAATCTGTTGACTCAATTGACTAACTATTTTTTTACGATTTTGAATGGATAAAAAAAGCCAAGCATATGTGTTCTTGTCTTACATAAAGATTGTGAATGAAAGAGAGCACATCTCTTTTAAATGCTTGCGTAGTTCCAGTATGACTGATCTGATGGTCACAGCGTAGAGGTGTTACTACACTGACATAGAATCTACGGAAAATCGGAGTGGAATATTCAAAATGGCCGACTGAATTTGTGGCTACTCACTTGTGAATCACAAGTGAGTATCCAATCACAGAAGGCGTTGAAGTCACGTTCAATGGTTCAACGTGTGGCAACCTAGAAGGGCTACTGTCAACAACTCGTGACCTGATTGGCTATCGCAACTGTCTAATTGTACACAGTACATTGCACAGACCACCGCATTGATGATTCAGAAGGCCTTCGGCAGATTTCATACAGCCCTGGCAACAAGCCTGTTGAATTCTGATTGAATAAAAGCTCTAATGTAAAAACAGCAACACTGGAGCCTAATTTGACATAATGAGAATATGATGAATACTTGTATTAAATTAGGTAAAGTAAAGTAAAAATACAATTAACTATCAATTTATGATCATGATTTATGTTAGACCAGCAGAGAAGACCTTGTTGGCCCTGATGGCCCAACCCTGCATTTTGGTACCTGGACATTAGTTGGCAACTGTGTTTGTGTATGTAGGATCCCAATAAGTGCAGAAATTGTGAATTCAAACAATCAAGGCGTTGAGGAGATATATATGAAAAAAAAAGCTTTTCTTTGCTCTAAATTAGGGCTGTGTAAGAGCCAAAAAATATATATTGCTTATGTTTCTTATTTGTACGTATGCACAGATAGGTCACATCCGGTGTTTGACACATGGGTGTTGTTTAAGTTAATTAACTAGCCATTTAAGACAGCTGGGGCAAAAGGAGAAGGAGGTTGAGTGAGCGCTGATATTTTCTGTTGACTGTCACGTCGGATCATTGCAGTCTTCTTTTTGTTTGCAAAAGTAAAACTTATACAACTGTAAAGTGCCATCCATCCATCCATCTTCTTCCGCTTATCCGAGGTCGTGTCGCGGGGGCAGCAGCCTAAGCAGGGAAGCCCAGACTTCCCTCTCCCCAGCTACTTCGTCCAGCTCCTCCCGGGGATTCCGAGGCGTTCCCAGTCCAGCCGGGAGACAGTCTTCCTAACGTGTCCTGGGTCTTCCTCGTGGCCTCTTACCGGTCGGACGTGCCCTAAACTAGTGGACTGATTAAATAAAGGAATGAGTCACAGATACAAGCCCACTTAAACCTCTAAAGGCCTTTTTTATTGATAGCAGTCGCTACAGGATGTAACAATATGAACATTTATATCACGGTTACTGTGACCAAGATTATCATGGTTATCATCTCCGTATTGTTGAGTGTGCTCAAAAAGTACTTATACATGCGCTGAAATCTTTTGGTCAAGTTATTTATTTTAATAATAATAATAATAATGGATTAGATTTATATAGCGCTTTTCTAGACACTCAAAGCGCTTCACAGAGAAGTGAGAACCCATCATTCATTTTTACAACTCATTCATTCATCATTCATTCTCCGGTGTGAGCGGCACCGGGGGCAAGGGTGAAGTGTCCTGCCCAAGGACACAACGGCAGCGATTTTTGGATGGTAAGAGGCGGGGAGCGAACCTGCAACCCTCAGGTTTCTGGCAAGGCCGCTCTACCCACTACGCCATGCCGCCCCTTAAATAAATTTTAAATAACTAAATAAATAGACCCACTATTTGGCATGTTTTTTGTTTCTTATGCTTCACTGATAGTATTCTATCTGTTTTAATGGCTAATCTTTTATTGTTTTAAATATTGGTTTGTACTGTAGCACTTTGGGATTTATTTAAACCAAAATTGTGTTACAAATATAATCTATTATTATTATTATTTTTGGCCTTTATCTTTTTTCCTCTGAGTATAGAACGATAAGAGAGCACAGCTTGTAGGTTCAATGTGCACAATTTAATAGCTTAGTTGCTCAGACAGTAATACATTTATATAAATTTAGATTGGGGTTTGTTGTTTCCTAATGGGAAATATGGTAATGTCTCCCGTGTTTATGAAAAAGCGATCTTGGAGCGGTCAGTGGGAAACGCATGGGGTATCAATTCGTAATAAATAGCACAGTCTATCAAAAACGTTTTGCACAAACCGGGAGCTCCAGCGTATGGCGCCGGAGGGGCCAGCTTGCATCCGGCTCCGGAAGGAGGTGAAGATAGATTGGGAGCGGCGGTTGGCGTGGGGGCTGGGACGCCGGAACCGGTCGAGCAATATGCCCAAATAGGTCTTGCAGCTGGGAGGAGAGATGACCCATGTTTGCTGCCATTGCCGTCTGAAAATCCTCCTGTCGGGCCGGCCGTGATTCCTGGGCGCGTAGGCTCTCCGTCAGTCGTTTGGCCTCTGCTGAGTCCATACTGGCCAGAGTATACTGTTATGCCTTGGCGAGAATGAGGACTCAGGTGCAGATGGGGGACGTTTGACACAGGCTTTATTTCAGCAGTTTCTTAGAACTCTCTTTAGACAGACTGATTTAAACAAAATGGCTACAAACTCTATACTTGATACACTAGAGCAGGGGTCAGCAACCCGCGGCTCCGGAGCCGCATGCGGCTCTTTGATCACTCTGATGCTGCTCAGCTGCATACTTGCCGACCTTCCCGATTTTTCCTGGGAGACTTCCAAATTTCAGTGCCTCTCCCGAAAATCTCCCGTGGCAACCGTTCTCCGATTTTCACCCGGACAACAATATTGAGAGCGTGCCGTGATGGCACTGCCTTTAGCGTCCTCTACAACCTGTCGTCGCATCTGCTTTTTCAACATACTATCTGCGTGCCGGCCCAGTCACATGTTGTATACGGTCTCTGCCTACACACGTAAGCGACAGCAAGGCATACTTGGTCAACGGCCATGCAGGTCACACTGAGGGTGACGATATAAACAACTTTAACATTGTTACTAATATAATGACAATGACAAACACATTTCGGGAGATCATCCGTACCGCAACATAACAGAACAAATACCCAGAATCCCTTGCATCCCTAACTCTTCCGGGCTACATTATACACCCCCGCTACCACAGATCTGGCACGCCACATCATTTAATGTGGCCCGCGAAAGCCTTGAAATAATATGCGCCAATTAAGTAGTTTAACTTTTTTTTACTACATGTATTCATTCTTTACATTTTGACAGAAAAAATACATGTAATGCATGCAATTTAATATATTTTAAATTGTAATATATGTGAATGCAACAATATGCTATCAAACATTTCAAACAGGTTTTAGTTCAAATAAAAATAATGATAATAAATATTCGCTTAACTTATGATTTCAAAGCAAGTTATTCATAAAATTGTACACTGTAAAAATGGCAATAGATTTAATGGTAAAAACCTGGCAGCCCAATTGCCAGAATTTTACTGGAAAAAAACTATAGCAGAAAAAAAACACCGTAAGATTTTTCAGTAAAATTGTGAAAACTGAGCTGCTAGTTTTTTCCTGCAAAATCAAAACATATTTTTTTACAATGTATGTAAACAAATAAAATGCATAGGCAATTGTATAATAACATCATGAGGTGAATCACTATACATTAACATACATAAATTATTCCCTGTTGCAAGCAGCCCTCTTAGGCATACTTGCTAACCTTGAGACCTCCAGGTGGGCGGGGACCAGGGTTAAGGGGGGAGGAGTATATTTATAGCTAGAATTCACTGAAATTCAAGTATTTCTTATATATATATAAATATATAAATAAAATAAATACATGACTTTCAGTGAATTCTAGCTATATATATATATATATATATATATATATATATATATATATATATATATATATATATATATATATATATATATATATATATATATATATAATTATATATATATATATAAATAAAATAAATACTTGAATTTCAGTGTTCATTTATTTACACATATACACACATAACATTCCTCTCTACTCATTGTTGTATTTGAAAGTGCAATGCTTTGCAGCCAGTAGCACAGCCTTTGAAGAAGTGTAGGTATGGGCAGTGTAATATTCTGGGTTGGAGTCAATAACCAGGCGAGGTGACGAAGTTACATCTCTTTACTTCATACTTCAGAACCGACTCCCACACTTGCCGTCAGGGTGCGCAATGCAACGTAAACTGTTGGCCAACCAAAAAGTAACCACAGAACACTATACGGTACAGTGTTCTGTGGTTATTTTTTGGTTGGCCAAGCGGACGTGACGACAGGCTGTCCTCACTCAGGTCCGCACGGACCTGGAGGGGGCGTGCCTTAAGTCCGGCTGGAAATCGGGAGAAATTCGGGAGAATGGTTGTCCCGGGAGATTTTCGGGAGAGGTACTGAAATTCGGGAGTCTCCCGGAAAATTTGGGAGGGTTGGCAAGTATGCTCTGAGGGCAGCCATAACTGCGATGTGGCCCTCAGGGACCACAAGTTTGACACACATGTTGCTAGATTGACCTTCTTCATGGCGAATTGAAGCTGAAATCTACGATATTACTGCCTCCCTCAGGTTTGGAGGTGCCATTACACCCTTCAGTTACACTGTGTCTGCTGAAGTTGACTTCAAGTCAACACAAATGAAAATAACAATAGTCATTTAATGTAAAAAAAATCAAACAAAAAACAACATTGCAAATTAAAAAATAAGCTTGTGTTTAACACATTCACTACATTTCCATGCACTAAATTAGTCTGATTTCTCAAATAATTTGGTTTATTGCATTTTTACACTGATTTTTTCACTAATGCACAGCAACCTCCACTGTTTAAAGTTTTCATAAAAAGGGATGAAAGCACATTCAGTAGATTACATGTAGCAGTAGTGCAAGTAACCTGCCTCTTTGTAAGACCTTAGTCACATGACTGCAAACGTGACACCTCATTGGCTGGTTCTGAGACAGGATCGCTTGTGTCAGTCTTGATGTACCAAAAGTGGGTCTTTAGTTTTGAAGCAAGGAATATTTCTGCACTGAATTTTTACACACAGATGTTTTTTACACATAATTTTTAAAACACTGTTTTATCAAACAGAATTTTTAAAATTAAATTTTGCTCACAATTTTTTATTTAATGAAATTATCAGCATAATTTGATGTAAAGAAATTCAGTTTACAAGCTTAAAATGCAAAACATTTAGTTACACAAGTGCCAGTGTCAGAAAAACATGTTTTAGTAAAGACACAAATCCACCAACATAGGGTTAACAGTAATTAACACTGCGGTAACTACTAACTAGTTACTAACAATAACACTACCACTAAATCTTCACTGTTTACTTTTATTTTATGTAAACTTCACTGACTGCTGATGTTCTTACCAGCACACTTTGTCTTATAAATAGTGTTATTTTTGTTAAATATTGGTTAAAAGACACATATTTTACGGTTCCACACTGGGAGATTTTATGCGAAAGAGAAACTGTATTTCATTTTTCCTTATGTCTTGCACAATTGGAGGAATTGACAATAAAGAGTCTTTAAAGTATTTGCAACTTAACGCTGTCTCTACAGTGTGTGTTCTAATGTGTTGTCAAATTTCCTTTCTAAGTGAATCTTTTACTACAAACTGAGTTGAGTATTGTATCTCACCAGTGTGTTCGTGTGTGTCTTACAATGTTTATTCATTCAGTGAATCTTTTACTACAAACTGAGTTGAGTATTGTATCTCACCAGTGTGTTCGTGTGTGTCTTACAATGTTTATTCATTCATTAAAGCTTTTGTTGCAGCTTGAACATGAAATAGGTCTTTCACGAGTGTGTATTCTCATGTGTTTTGCCAAATATCTTTTCTGATTGAAACTTTTGCCACAAACTTGGCATGTGAACGGCTTCTCGCCTGTGTGTGTTCTCATGTGTTTTTTCAAATTACCTTTTTGTCCAAAAACTTTACGACACACTGAACAAATAAACCGTTTCTCTCCAGTGTGTATTTTTATATGTGTTGTCAAATGTCCTTTCTGAGTGAAACTTTTACCACAAACTGAGCATATGAACGGTCTCTCACCAGTGTGCGTTCTCATGTGTTTGATCAAATATCTTTTCTGAATAAAACCTTTGCCACAAACTGAGCATTTGAATTGTTTCTTTCCAATGTGTATTCTCATGTGTTCTTTCAAATTTACTTTTTGTACAAAACCTTTACTACACACTGAACAGGTGAACAGTTTTGCTCCAGTGTGTATTGTCATGTGTGATACAAGGTTTGTTTGCTCACTGAATCTTTTGTTGCAGCTTGTACATGAAAAAGGTTTTTCTCCAGTGTGTCTTCTCATGTGTTTTGTGAAAGTTCTACTCTGAGTGAAACTTTTACCACAAACTGAGCATAAGAATGGTTTCTGTCCTGTGTGTATTCTCATGTGTTCATTCAAATTACCCTTTTGTCCAAAATATTTTCCACACACTGAACACGTAAACAATTTCTCTCCAGTGTGTATTCTTGTGTGTGTTGTCAAATGTCCTTTCTGAGTAAAACGTTTACCACAAACTGAGCATATGAATGGTTTCTCTCCAGTGTGTATTCTCATGTGTATTATCCGTCTACTACAGCTATTAAAGGTTTTGTCACAGTGAGAGCATTTAAAGTGCATGTTGTCAGAGTGACATGTCATACCAACGTTATAGTCTTTATCATCAGTGTCAGAAGAGTCTGATGTTGTGTCATCGCTCTCTGATAGCGGAGCCAAGAGGTTGTCTGTTTGTGATCCTCCACGGTGTTCTACATCAGCTTCCATTGTCATGAGTTGAGTTGAGCTGCTGCTTGGAGGCTCCACCTTTCTCTTCTCTTCACTTTCACCTTTGACCTCATCATATTCACTCTTCACAATGACAACAATCTCTGGGAACTCCCCTAACTCTTTAACATGCTCTCCTAGACTGATGCTGTGAGCCTCTTCCTCTTTGATGTTGGGGGGCATCGGCTCCTCCTCTTCCTCTTTAATAATGGGGGGCTGTAGCTCATTTTCTTCCCTATTAAAGCAGAGGAGCAGTTGCTCCTCCTCTTCCTCTTTAATGCAGGGTAACTGTGGCTCCTCCTCTTCCTCTTTGATGTGAGGGGGCAATGGCTCCTCCTGCTTCATCCTGGAGGTATACTCCTGCTGCTCAGGAGGAATATGTTTTTCACTGATGTCTGCAAGACACAAGAATATAAAGACATGCTTTAAAAGGCTGCATCATTGCATGAGACATTGTCCTGCACCAGCATATGTCTCGAAAGATTTCATCAGTCACTATGCTGACATTCACTCTTGGCCAAGTCATGTTTGCATATGAAAACTGCTTATCAAACATTTTACCTGCTAAAATAAATATCACACCAAAAAAAGGGCTGAACACAGCTTTTTAAGCGTCATGTAAACATCTAATCTATTGAGAGACTCCAACCACAATTGTATCTACCGTATATAGAAGAGTCTTAGCAGACTGCAACTAGGACAGGGAGTGACACTATACAGCAAGGGGACACACCGACAAAAGGAAGCGGTTCTCTCGGAAGCAAAAGATGAGCAAGAGAGCTGGCTGGCTAACTCAACTTAAGGCTAGAAGACCACCTTCACTCTTCCTAGCCAATGTTTGCTCCCTGCATGACAAAATGTACTTATTATGCCTGAGACTGTGTGTTTCAAGGGAGATGAGGAACTGGTTTGTGCCTTGTATGACAAAAACGTGGCCTAATGACAGCATTAGTAATTCAGCTTCCCAAATTGACAAACTAAAGCTTTTCCAGGTTGACCAAGAGCTCTGTGGTGGTGGTGATCTCTGTGTTTATGGCAACAACGTTTGGTGTACAAACAGTGAACTTATAGGATGCTAAAAAAGCATAAAGCTAAGGAAAATTTTTAACACCTTGTTCCAACTATCCTCTGTTCCAAGCTGCTTGAAGACAGTGCCCATCATTCCTGTACGAAGGAGCTCCACGGTGACAGGTCTGAATGACTATCAGCCAGTAACCCACACTTCGATTGTCATGAAGTGTTTCGAGAAGCTGGTCTTGGGCATGATTAAGACTTTCATCAATATCACAGTGGACCCTCACCAGTACGCCTAGAGAGAGAACCACTCTACTGACGACATCATCTCATCAGTAGTCCACACAGTCTTATGTTAACTATCAGAAGATAATGTGAGCTATGGGAAATGTGTGCAGTAGCAATAAATAGCCACCTGTTTGATAGTTTGCAGTTCAACACTGACACGAACAGCCACGCAACAAACTCAAAAGTACTGTTTAAAGAAAAAACTATGCGATGACTGCAAACCGCAAATACAAAGTTTGAGTAAAATATGTAGGTTCCTACTTTGGAAAGATCAGTAATACTGAATCTTTGTGGTATAATCATGTCAGTTTGACACTATATGCACTAGTCCTCATGGGAAATTTGGTTTTCCTTCTGGCAAAACACTTAACGCTTTGGTCCATTGGTGCTGCCAAAATCAAACAAAACCGAATGTTCCTAAGTGGGGCTTGAAAGGGGAACTGCACTTTTGGGCAATTTTGCCTATCATTCACAATCATTACGAAAGACATGACGACAGATGGATATTTTTAATGCTTCTAAATACTAAATAAATTCAATCAAAATTCCGCTTACAATGAAGCCTATGGGAGCCGTTCAGTTCTGCCTATAGAGCAGCTAAAAAAAATCCAAACACCTCCATTAGGGTTTTATATACATGATGTAAGTATATAAAGTATTTGTAATGTAGTAGCAAGCGCATTTATAATAACTTTTAACATTGACATATTTTGATAATTTTAAGCATTTAAGCATTCATTTAAAAAACGTTCACAACATTTGCTTTTTTTTTCGTCATCACTGATTATTACTCACTGCAGACTTTATCAATGCCAACAAACTTAATAACGTACAACGGCGTTTTAAAAAGTCATAAATTTTACTTTTTGAAACCGATACCGATAATTTCCGATATTACATTTTAAAGCATTTATCGGCCGATAATAACGGCAGTCCAAAGCAGGGTGTACCCTGCTTTAAAATCCATACGTCGTTGTCTTTCATAATGATTGTGAACGATAGACAAAATTCCAAAAAAAGTGCAGTTCCCCTTAAAAAAATGCTTTTGGCAGAATTTACTGTGTGTTGCTGTTATGTGCCAAGATTATATGAAAATAATACAATATCCTAACTTTTTTGCGTGTTTTCCTCGCAGCCTGAAGCAGAGGGGGAGGAGCTTCACCCCCTCTGCTGCAGACTTGACCAAATATCCACCTCGCGTTGATGTCACTATGCACTCAGAATGCAAAATCCCACAAAAAAAAAGCTTCCAAAACTGCGTGCAGGCTTCCACTTTGATTATCTAACTTTGTAACAACATTCATAGGTCAGAAAATACACATTTCATCATGAGTCCCCTTTAACTCTCAATGAGTCTAGCTGTGTTTGCCCTGTAATGAGGTGGCGACTTGTCCAGGGTGTACCCTGCCTTAAGCCAAGTGCAGCTGGGATAGGCTCTTTGCAATTGGATGAGCAGGGGTGTTATAGGTGCGACAAAAGTGCCGAAATGGGGTACAGGGGCAAACGCTTCTCATCCATGCTGTCATTGGTGAGACTATTTTGTTGTGGGAATGAATGACTTTGTACATTCGTTGAGTGAGAGTTATACATATCCCATTATATCATAAGCCCAACAACTGCTTTCAGGTGCATGCATGACCAATGTCAGTCATTTTAGTAATGTCTTCCTTCCACCTCCAAAGACATGCACCTGGGGATAGGTTGATTGGCAACACTAAATTGGCTCTAGTGTGTGAATGTGAGTGTGAATGTTGTCTGTCTATCTGTTGGCCCTGCGATGAGGTGGCGACTTGTCCAGGGTGTACCCCGCCTTCTGCCCGAGTGCATCTGGGATAGGCTCCATCACCCCTGCGACCCTTAGAGGGACAAGCAGTAGAAAATGGATGGGTGTAGCAAGAGACAAATTAATCCTTGGAGATGAGAGGGTTGAATGAAACCTACACCATTATTTGTAGATAACTTTGTCATTCATAGTATTTATCATGTTTTGACATTTGCATTGCAGAGGCTAGAGACTCTTCTTTTATTACGGAAGAGGCCTCCAATCAAAATCATACGAGAGTGGTTAGAACATGTCTTTGACTGAGAGGGCGGTCGCCTAAGTTGGTTGGATCGAAGGGCAGGTATGAAAAACTCTGTATTAAAAATAGATACACATTTTTTAATTTTGTTCACCTTAATGTCCAAATTATTATTTACAATGGGCAATTATAAAACTATTGTTTTTTGTAATGTCAAATTGCTTCTTTCTTTAAACATTTCAGAAAAAGATGTTGGAACTTGGACCATCAAAGCTGGCGACTCTGGTGTCTACGAGCGACAGTGATGTTGAACTGAACGTTTTTTTTGGTTGCTATTACAATATTTACCTGCATTAAGATGCTTTCTAATGGATTGGCTTGGTGTGACATTCACAGTTTGTACTTTTTAATTAACAAGCTGTTTGCAGTGTAATTGTTTTTTCACTGTGACGTTAACAATATTATTCAGGAGATGTTTTATGCACACGTTTTTGCTGTGATGCAGGACATGTTTGCTGTGCAATACATTTTGCTTAAATGTTCACAGTATCCATCCATCCATCCATCCATCCATTTTCTACCGCTTTTCCCTTTTGGGGTCGCGGGGGGTGCTGGAGCCTATCTCAGCTGCATTCGGGCGGAAGGCGGGGTACACCCTGGACAAGTCGCCACCTAATCACAGGAACAACACAGTCGCCACCTAATCACAGGAACAACACAGATAGACAGACAACATTCACACTCACATTCACACACTAGGGCCAATTTAATTCACTTATAATTTGGGTGATATATGATGTGCAATTTACTTTGCTCAGAGGTGATATTCTATAAAGTAACTAATATTGTATGCACCGGTTTCATTCCTGAGACGTTTACATGTAATTTGATGTTTCCTAGGCATTTGTTTATTTCCAAATTAGAAGTTGTTATGCAATGTTAATTGATATGATGCTGAAATGTTCAATAAAAACTGCATGTAATAATTCAGAAGACGTCTTGTTTGTTATGCAATTCTTTATCCTGTGCTATATGTTTTAATAATTATTGGCAGCTATCTCCTGTTGTAAGGACTGAAACTCTCATGCTTAACATATAGAAACAATTTCGGTCAAGCAATATATCGTTTATGTTCAATAGCTAACTTTAAATTTCAATTTAAAGGGGCTGTCAAACCTGCAGCTTCTTGAGGCTGCTGCTCGGCCTGCGTGATCCAGTGTGGGACATGGCAACGAGAATATTTGACCACGTCTTACTAGCACTACTACATTATGAAATACACGCCTCGTGAATAACACAAAATAAACATGAATGCCAGCTGTTCGACAGTATTTACACTCACCGTTTAGTCAATGTATGCGAGTTATGGCGTTTCACCTCGCCAGCTCGGTGGAAATGTGTAGCACCCACGCCGTTCTACAGTGTTCAAACACAACAAATACAGTAACAGTAGACTGCTAAAACATAATGTAGAATATGTAAGCATATATTGGAATAGATTGGAATAGATGACACCTTTGCTTACCGATCGATATCTTTAAAGTCAGCACAGCATCAAGGAAGTAACAATAACAGGAAGTAACAGCAAATTGTCACGTGGGCCTGACGTTAGCTCACAGTGTTGGCTGATTGGCTAACAGAAAAATCCACTGAATCTGATTGGCTCATTGGGAAGCGTGTCTCACGAAGTGTTCCCTGGAGCTCGTAAAACACAACACTAGATGGATGCAAACGTCTCTTTTCCACTCTGCTTCGTTTTACTGAAATGTTTAACAATAATTTACACATATGCACATAATTAACATAACTAAATGTGGCTTATGTTTCAGTTCGTTCTGTCTCCTGACTCTTCAAACTTGACGATCGAGCTCCCTACTCAATGGGTCTTTTTATTGATCAAAGTACACAGACATACACACTGGTACTGTAACTGTTAAGTTTGAGAGTATTTCGAACATGCATGCATCCAACATGAATGATACACCACAATTTCCAGTTTCTCTATTCAACATATTCGAAAAGTTGTAGGCAGAAGCAGAGCTTATTTAAACCTACCCCTTTTCTTTACATGGCAGTTGCTAAAGATTTTGTTCACTTCCTGTTCTCATTTTATTCACAATATACTCCATAAGTAATCACAATAAAAATAAATAAATAGATAAATAATAATTGCTGAAGTAAGTTATGTTTCATATGGTGAGATGAGTAAGATTATCTTGAAAATGAATGGATGGATGAAATAAATTCAGAATGTTTATTATGGTTCTTCTTTGTACTTTGTAAACACTTTAAGTTTGAAGAGTTTCTTGAAGTGGATCATATTAATACATTGTTTGATTTCTTTGCTTAATCCATTCCATAATTGAATTCCACATACTGACAACACTGCTGCGATGAGGTGGCAACTTGTCCAGGGTGTACCCCGCCTTCCGCCCGAATGCAGCTGAGATAGGCTCCAGCACCCCCCGCGACCCCGAAAGGGACAAGCAGTAGAAAATGGATGAATGAATACTGACAATACTGACCTGAGGTCGGCCACTTAAAGATGTTTGTGTGCTACATAAACAACAAGAATAACAATAACACAATATTCATCTAAATAAAACATCAAAGCTTTGTCTTCTCATGCTAGTCCGAGCTAGCAAAGTTGATTTGACTCGGGATCTTTCTGTGTGGAGTTTGCATGTTCTCCCCGTGACTGCGTGGGTTCCCTCCGGGTACTCCAGCTTCCTCCCACCTCCAAAGACATGCACCTGGGGATAGGTTGATTGGCAACATTAAAATTGGCCCTAGAGTGTGAATGTGAGTGTGAATGTTGTCTGTCTATCTGTGTTGGCCCAGCGATGAGGTGGCGACTTGTCCAGGGTGTACGCCACCTACCGCCCGAATGCAGCTGAGATAGGCTCCAGCACCCCCGTCACCCGGAGAGGGACAAGCGGTAAAAAATGGATGGATGGACTTCCACTTCTTCCACTTTCTATATCAACCTTCAGTCTACACATATCTCTGCCATCTGGAAACCTATATCATTTCACATTGATGCCACCTTCAGGCTTGTTAGGCACAACAACAACACGACAGCCATCTTGAGCAGAGGTTGTCACATGCACTGCTTCTCAAGGAGCAGGAGCTCAACAGCGTAGTATTGGTGGATTTCAGCCTGGATTGCAACCTGTTCAATATCAGGAGGCTGCAGATTACCACCAAGCGATGCAATACACAGCACACTCCCCTGTTAACCTTGAGCCTAGCAGGATGAGGTTGTCAGTTAACATCAATAAGACAGAAGTGGTCTGCCAGTAGAGTTCTAGCGCTTCACCTACCCCACCAATCTATACCATCAACAACAAACCATTGTCAATAACCCCCTCTTTTAAGTATTTGGCAGCATCCTTTCAGAGGACTGTATAGCATTAATCAAGAAATTCAGAATCTGATCAGACAAGCATCAGCTGCCGTTTGGAGATTGCGACGCTGCTGTTCCAGGACAGCAACCTCCACCTGCATACTATAAAGTTGCGGTCTACCAAGCAGTCTGCCTCACTACTCTCCTTGACAGCTGTGCGGCATGGGTCACATACAGTTGCCATATAAAATTACTGGAGCACTTCAGCATAGGTTGCCTGCAGCGAATCTTCAGACTCACCTGGCAGGATCGTGTGCCTCACACAGAGATGCTTGTAAAGACCAACTGCAGAAGTATCAAGGCCATGATCACCCAACACCATCTGCGATGGCTTGGCCATGTGGTTAGATTGCCTCCAGGCATGGTGCCCCGCAGGGTATTGTTAGGCCAACTACACTGCGGACGGCACCTGGCAGGTGAGCTAAAGAAGAAGTATCAAGATCAGCTAAACAGTTCCATTAGGAAATGTAACATCAGGCCTGAGGACCTTGTGGTCATCACTGCTGACTGTGCCCCCTAGAGGCAGCACTGTAACTTATGACAGGACTCACCAGCTGGAAAGGGAGCAAACCGCCAGACGGGATCAGCGCTGTATCAGGAGAAACACAACCAGAGATGCCAGGACCACCACCACAACAACCAAAACATGTTGTTACGATTTAGAAGGTTTTGAGGGATTCCTTATTAAATAAAAAAGAAAGGTTAGCTTAGAATGCATTTTAATTTTACTTATATATTGATGATGCTTATTGAATAGTCATGCATAATAAAGTAGTCTAGAAGATAGAATAATTACAATTGTATATGAAATGAACCTACTGTGTTTTTGCTTCATTCTTGTGAGACTTCGCATGTGAATTGTCATGTCTGTTCATGTTTTTGTTTTGGTCATGCGTCATGTCTGTTCATGTTTTTGTTTTGGCCATGTGTTTGTTTTTTGGACTCTTTTTAGTTCCTGGTTGCACTTCCTTGTTTGGTTTAGTTTCCATGGTCACCCATTAGTTTTCACCTGTCTTGTCACGCACCTGTTTCACGTTTCGAGTCACGCACCTGTTTTCACTGATCACGTGACTATTTAAATCTGTCTGTTTCTGTTGTTCGGCCTGGCGTCCTCACACTATTTCGTCACTCTGCTTCATGTCGTGTCACAGTTCTTTACCAAGTAAGTTTTGTTCATTTATGCCACAGTTAGTGTTTTTGTTTTATTGTTCATAGTTTTTGTGCCCACGTGCATATCTTTTGTTTCTTAGTCAAGTTTGTATTTCCGCCTTTGTGCGCGCCATTTGTTTGCTTCCTTTTTGTTTGTAGTTTATTAGTGTTAAAAAATAATGAATCATGTATTCAAACTCACGTCTGGCTCGCGCCAACTTTCCGTTGCCTTCTGGAGAAACAAGACCCAAGAACCCAGTCGTGACATGAATGAAGCATTAAGGAGTGGGACTATCCATGACTAGCTGCAGTGTGCTCAAACAACCACGAGGTCGCATCTGTGAGAAGATAATACTGTATCATCTATCTCTCTTTCGGACTTATAAGGTCTTAACAGGTCGGTAGTGCTTTTTTCACACATTCTTCACTCACACTTAAAGTGAACGATGAGGCAAAAATACATTGTTACCTACTGTATGATTGAACTAGTTAACCTGACTCTGAACAATGGCTAAGCGGATGTTGAAACCCTTGAGTAACCTTCAAGGTATGATCTTATTTAACGTAAGATCTCCCGTTGTTTATTTAACAAGCTAAAGAGGTAAAAAACAAACAAACAGGACAGGCAAGGCCAGGGCTTTTTGAGGTTAGCAATAGACTATTTGCCATGGCAACCGTGCTGATGGTTCACACTTTGCTCAATGGAAACGTGTAAAAGACCCCTAAAAAGTCACAAATGAGGCTATCAGATACTGACAGCACTAACTGCCTGGAAAGGACAGCCTAATTTTGTGAAACTTCTCCAACTCAAAAGAGCAGAGATAAATTGACCATCAGAGTTCTTGCCTTTGCACAATCTAGCATGCATTGATGTGTGTTGGCAACAACCCAAAGAGCCTCTGTAAGTGTATGTATGCAAATAAATGTAAATGATGACCACTGAAAAGAGTGTCTGACAACTTTCTTATTTCTTTGGTTGGTGCGACCACGCAGCGATTGGACACAGTCCAGGTTATTGGAATCCATCGCTGAACAATGTCCAACCTACAATAAAGTATGCTGCACCAGGATTGGACTCTACAACCATCACAGAGTTCACTGTTAAAGTCATTAGTGGATGTCATAATTGGATTCGATGGACAACCAAGAGAGACAGAGAGTGATGCCTTAAATTTTCCCAATAAACGTATACCATAACCATATGTTAAAAAAAAACCAAATGTGTTTTGTTAGTAAGATTTCAGTAAAATGATGAAAATGATAATTGGCAATCAGCCACTGTATATAATTGTGCTTAAAAGGCCATGGTATTACCGGTAAATCAGTTGCATGCCACTAACAATGACAATAACTGCTAACCTAAATTATGTGCCAAAGTTGTAGCTCCATAAATTTGAGCGATGTTCAGATGGAGTTGTTTTGTGTGTAGGTTTTCAAAAGATAAAATGAAGAGGCAGACATGAACGGCAGAGATTTTGTGCCAAAGATTGTTTAGTCATATGCAGCTGTCATTTCAAACCGGAAGATTTTGACCAGGCCGGACAGTCAACTCATTTAAAGGAGGAGTAAAACCATCCATCTCTAATTTTCATGACCATCTATACAGATTGCTTTTAAGAATGCTGTAGAAAAGCATAATTGGGTCAATGAGTGCAGTGAAAAAATGTAGAAGAAGCATATGGTAATTTTTTTAACTCTTTCATGATGATTTACGGCAAACATTGTCCATGGAAACAACTTAGTAAGAAGCAAAATAAGAGCAATCAACCATGGATGACAAAGGAGTTGAAAAATCCTTGTAACAAGAAAAATACTTTATGTACAACATTCATAACACAGAGATCCACAGAGTTAGAAAATAGGTACAAAACATATAAAAAAAACAAGCTAACTAGCATACTACAAACATGTAAGAAATAATATTAGTCATGTCTGAGACAGGAACAAAAACAACATGAGAGCATCATGGTGCGAAAAAGGATTACTCTCAATATTTCTCGGACGGAAATATAAAAAATGACAATACAAACAAAGTAGTTGAAATCTCTAAAAACTGCTTTGTAAATATTGGACCAAATTTGGAGGAATGGATTTCATATCAGTACAGGACGTGAAATCCTAACTCAATGTTTCTCACGGCAAGGAGGAAATAAAGAAAATTGTGAATGAATGTTAATCCAAGACCAATTGTTACAAATTAATATGGACATGATAAAAAAGGTTATTAAAGAGATTTCAGAACCTTTAATGTACTGTATATAAGCAACCTATCAATCAGGTTAATTCCCCCCAAAAAAAGAAAATAGCAAAAGCTGTATGGATTTGTAAGATCGGAGACAAATACCAGTTTACAAACTATAGACCTGTAATTTTACTTCCATAATTTTCTACAATTATTGAAATATTGTTTAACAACAGATTGGACAAATGCATTAATAAAAGTGGAACACTAGCAAAGAACAAATACTGAAACAGAGCCAACATTTCAACATCAATGTCATTAATCGAAGTAACAAAAGAGATTACCAATGCAATAGATGGTAAACAGTGTGCAGCTGCAGTGTTTTTGGATCTAAAAAAAATATTTGACACAATTAATCATAATATCGTAATCAAAAAAATTTGAACAGTATGGCATCAGAGGGTTAAACTGGATAAGAAGCTACTTAACCAACATGAATCAATATATGAAGCTAGAAGAACACACGTCTACAACGCTAAATGTAACTTGTGGCGTACCCCAGGGATCAATAAAGGGGCCAAAATTGTTCAATCTCTATATAAAAAACATTTGTACATTTACAAAGGGCATTTACAAAGGTTAGTATTATTTGTAGTCAACACAACTGTGTTTTGTTCATAATAGAAGACACAGAAACTAATACAAATAATAACAGAGTAAATAAATAAATTAAAGAGATGGTTTGCCAGTAAAACAAAAATAATTGTATTCTGTAACAGCATAAAAAGTCCAACACAAATACAAATAGACAGAGTAGACATTGACACAGTAAAAGAAACCAAACTTTTGGGTGTGTTGATAGACCAGTGTTTTTCAACCACTGTTCCGTGGCACACTAGTGTGCCGTGAGTTACAGTCTGGTGTGCTGTGGGAGATTATGTAATTTCACCTAATTGGGTTAAAAATATTTTTTGCAAACCAGTAATTATAATCCGCAAATGTGCCGTTGTTGAGTGTCTGTGCTGTCTTAGAGCTCGGCAGAGTAACCGTGTAATACTCTTCCATATCAGTAGGTGGCAGCAGGTAGCTAATTGCTTTGTAGATGTCGGTAACATGGTTTGTCGTGACCGCAATATGCGGGGGGCAGCATGTGGGTAAAAAGGTATCTAACACTTAAACCCAAAACAAATAAAAGGCGAGTGCCGCTAAGTAAAGGCACACCAGACTGGACTCCCCAGGAACCTACGCCAGGATCCTGTTTGTGGACTTCAGCTCTGCCTTCAACACCATCCTCCCTGGACTGCTACGAGACAAGCTCTACCAGCTCAGCGTGCCCAACTCCCTCTGCAGTTGGATCAATGACTTCCTGACAGACCAAAGACAGCATGTGCGGCTGGGGAAGATTGTCTCGGACAGTCGAACCACGAACACTGGTACTCCTCAGGGCTGTGTACTCTCCCCCTGGCTCTTCTCCCTGTATACAAACTGCTGCACCTCCAGTCACCAATCCGTAAAACTGCTCAAGTTTGCGGATGACACTTCCTTCATTGGGCTCATCTCGACTGGCGATGAGTCCGCCTACAGGAGAGAGGTGGACCGGCTGACGTCCTGGTGCAGCCTCAACAACCTGGAGCTGAACGCCCAGAAAACAGTGGAGATGATCATGGACTTCAGGAAAGTCACAGCCCCACCATCCCCCCTCACCCTGATTGACTCTTCCACCCCCGTCCCCATTGTGGACTCCTTCCGTTTCTTGGGCACCACCATCACCCAGGACCTCAAGTGGGAGACGACCATCAGCTCCCTCATCAAGAAGGCCCAGCAGAGGATGTACTTCCTGCGGCAGCTGAGGAAACTTAAGGTGCCGACCGAGATGCTGGAGCAGTTTTACTCAGCCATCATAGAGTCCATCCTGACCTCCTCCATGTGGTTCCCTGGCGCCACAGTCCAGGATAAGCATAGACTGCAGCGCATCGCACGTGCTGTTGAGAAGGTGATTGGCTGCAAGCTCCCATCCCTCCAGGACTTGTTCTCCTCCAGGACCAGGAGGCGTGTGGATCGGATCACAGCTGACTCTTCTCACCCTGGACACAAACTATTCTCCCTTCTCCCCTCAGGCAGGAGACTACGCTCCATCCAGACCCACACCTCCCGCCACCTGAACAGTTTTTTCCCCTCGGCCATCAGGCAAATGAACAATAACTCCTAACAGTAGCTCCTTGAATTCCTTGAATTCCTTCTAAGTCTATCTGATAGCTCAGTTACAGCTCATTTTATTTTATTACCAAATATGTGTTATATATGTGTTTTATGTTGCACGATTGCACCAAGAAAAAATCCTAGTTTGTGAACCCGTTCTCAAACAATGGCAATAAAACCATTCTGATTCTGAAGCTTGGGATGGCTATGCAAAAACAGAATTCTGGACGACAGCAAAGACTTACAGTGCGTGGAGCAGACGACGTTCACAAAGTACATCCGTACATGACATGACAATCAACAATGTCCCCACAAAGAAGGATAGCGTCCACACAATTTACATAGTCTTGATTGCGAAAACAAAGCAGGTGCGGGGAATAGCGCTCAGGGAAGAAATGAAACTGCTACAGGAAAATACCAACAAAAGAGGAAAAGCCACTAAAATAGGAGCGCAAGACAAGAACTAAAACACTACACACAGGAAAACACCAAAAAAATCAAAATAAGTCATGGCGTGATGTGACAGGTCGTGACAGTACACTTACTTTGAGACAAGAGTTATAGTGATGCATGGTTGGTTATGGTTTGAAATAATATCCAAAAATTGCGAGAACAACTTTTTATTGTCAATATCAGCTACCGAGTTTCATTTTTCAATGATTTCTGCTGGTTGTTGCCTCAACATTTTTTCAATGAAAAAAATGTGCCTTGGCTCAGAAAAGGTTGAAAAACACTGTGATAGACGGTAAAATTAAATTAAATTAAATGTCATTGAAAAATCTGATAATACTATTCATCGCATAATGTGAAATACAACTTATTTAACAATTTACTGAGAACTGTATTATTTATTATTTATAGGCCTACTGAAATGAATTTGTTTTATTTAAACGGGGATAGCAGATCTATTCTATGTGTCATACTTGATCATTTCGCGATATTGCCATATTTTTGCTGAAAGGATTTAGTATAGAACAACGACGATAAAGATTGCAACTTTTGGTATCTGATAAAAAAAGGCTTGCACCTACCGGAAGTAGCGTGACGTAGTCAGTTGAACATATACGCAAAGTTCCCTATTGTTTACAATGATGGCCGCATGAAGTGAGAGAGATTTGGACCGAGAAAGCGACAATTTCCCCATTAATTTGAGCGAGGATGAAAGATTTGTGGATGAGTAAAGTGCAAGTGAAGGACTAGTGGGGAGTTGAAGCTATTCAGATAGGGAAGATGCTGTGAGAGCCGGGGGTGACCTGATATTCAGCTGGGAATGACTACAACAGTAAATAAACACAAGACATATATATACTCTATTAGCCACAACACAACCAGGCTTATATTTAATATGCCACAAATTAATCCTGCATAAAAACACCTGCGTGTTTGTTATGCTAGCTCCTAGCTCCTCTGCTAGCTCCTAGCTCCATAGAACACGCCAATACAATTCAAACACCTGATCAACACACACAATCACTCAGCCCAAAAGACCGTTTACCTAACCCAAGGTTCATAAAGCTTATATATTTTTAAAAAGTTACGTACGTGACGCGCACATACGGTCAAGTTATCGAATGTTTAGCAGCCAAGGCTGCATACTCACGGTACCTGATATTCAGCTGGGAATGACTACAACAGTAAATAAACACAAGACATATATATACTCTATTAGCCACAACACAACCAGGCTTATATTTAATATGCCACAAATTAATCCTGCATAATAACACCTGCATGTTTGTTATGCTAGCTCCTAGCTCCTCTGCTAGCTCCTAGCTCCATAGAACACGCCAATACAATTCAAACACCTGATCAACACACACAATCACTCAGCCCAAAAGACCGTTCACCTAACCCAAGGTTCATAAAGCTTATATATTTTTAAAAAGTTACGTACGTGACGCGCACGTACGGTACGGTACATGTTATGCTAGCTCCTAGCTCCTCTGCTAGCTCCTAGCTCCATAGAACACGCCAATACAATTCAAACACCTGATCAACACACACAATCACTCAGCCCAAAAGACCGTTCACCTAACCCAAGGTTCATAAAGCTTATATATTTTAAAAAAGTTACGTACATACGCAAAAAAAAGCCAAAGCTGCATACTCACAGTAGCACGTCTGCGTCTTTGTCATCCAAATCAAAGTAATCCTGGTAAGAGTCTGTGTTGTCCCAGTTCTCTACAGGCGTCTGTGTATCCAAGTCAAAAGTCCTCCTGGTTAGAGTCTCTGTTATCCGAGTTCTTCCATCTTGACTGCATCTTTCGGGAATGTAAACAAAGAAGCGCCGGCTGTGTACTGTTGTGGCTGACTACGTTCGAAAAATACGTCCATTTCGCACCGACAACTTTCTTCTTTGCTTGCTCGGCTTCCTTCTCCATAATGCAATGAACATGATTGAAACAGATTCACGAACACAGATGTCCAGAATACTGTGGAATTATGAAATGAAAACAGAGCTTTTTCGTATTGGCTTCAATGTGGAAGGCATACCCGTGTTCGCCGGTCCACGTCACGCGCATACGTCATCCTCAGAGGCGTTTCGAACCGGAAGTTTAGCGACAAATTTAAAATGTCACTTTATAAGTTAACCCGGCCGTATTGGCATGTGTTATAATGTTAAGATTTCATCATTGATATATAAACTATCAGACTGCGTGGTCGGTAGTAGTGGCTTTCAGTAGGCCTTCAAGGACCTAGTGTGTGTGACAATCATGGGTACTTTAACTTTAACGTAATTTATATTGTGTACAAATTGAGAACAGGAAGTTAACAAATGTGATAGTAATTGGTATGAAATCGAAAAGGGGTAGGATTAAATAAGCCCTGCTTCTTCGTACTCCTTTTTGGACATGTAGTGAAGAACTGGAAATATGTGATGGGTCATATTGTAAATGTATGAATGTTTGAAATGAATTTATACCACCACCATCACCGTCATTACAGAGTTACAATGTTATGACCGTTTCTCATGCAATCTTAATATTTCACTAACACAATACAAGATGATAATAAAATATACCATTAGAAATGATTCATATTGAATGAATCCTCATAAAAACCTCTAAATATATAATTAGTCAGTGTCACCTCCTCGATGTTAAAATGCAGAATTCAATTAACACTTTTTTTTAAACAATACCATATCATTGAGTTATCTTAAAATACTTGAAATATATGTCTAAATATTATACATTGTAAGGGACAAATGTTACAAACAGTTTTGTGAAAGTATTACTGTTTTCGAGATCTACCATATAAATGTTATTTTGAAGGTTGTAGAAGCGGATGTGGGTTTTTTTTATGATAACAAACTATTAAAATGGGTGGAAACAAAAACAGAAATGCTTCTTCCAAGGTAAAAATGAAGAAAACGCTACGATAAAGATAGTTAATATATTTAGAATTGAAAGGATTCTAGCGCCAGTTGAAAGGGAAACAAGATAAACCGTTTCAATAAATGTTTGATTTGGGAAAATGTGCAAGTGTCAGAGGCTAAAATATGTATCCTAATGTGCCATTTTTTCTGTACGCTTGCTCATTAGCTCTTACGTTCGTTCTTCTTCTTCTTCTTCTGAATGTGACTGATCTCTTAGGCAAGTCGCTAGAGTCACTAAAACGAAGACGAGGAAAAAAGATTCCTTGCATCGAGTTAGTGTTGTGTTTTACGAGTTACAGTGAAAGCCTCATGTGACAAGCTTCCCAATGAGCCAATCTGATCCGACGGGTTTCCCTGTTAGCCAATCAGCAAACCCTCTGAGCAAAGAGAAGTGCCCACGTGATGTTTTGACATTACTTCCTGGTATTGTTACTTCCGTGTTGCTGCGCTATCTGACTTACACACCGGTAGATGAGGGAAGGTGTAATCTATTCCAATCACTCGGTAAGAGACAAACATAGTAATTGAATATATGTTTACACATTCTGAATAATGTTTTAGCAGTCGATAATCGCTATATTTGTTGTGTTTAAACACCGTAGAACGGCGTGGGTGCCAAAACATTTCCGTTGGTGTTTCAGGTGAAACGCCATAAATCACACATACATTGACTCAACGGTGAGTGTAAATGCTGTTTAGTAGCTGACATTTTTGGTTGTGTTATTCACGATGGGTGTAATTCACAATGTGGTTTCAAATGGGTAAATATTTAGGCTGAAGCATATTTTTTCCTCTTACCCCTTCATCCTACTACAAGCCAGGGGAGCAACTGACAACCCTGTCCATCACCCCACACTCCTGAGCCTGATTTAATTGTGTTATGTTTTCTGTGAATAAATCTTATTTATTCATGGACTTACCACTAAATTCTTACATGTTGTGGTACTAATTGGACAATGTAATTTTCCCACTGTGGGATGAATAAAAGTCTATCCTATCCTATCTGAACAAATACAACAGCACTGTAGTGAATGCGCTCACCGAGTGAATATATTTAAACTCAAGTAAAAATGCAATGTTCTATAATCTATTTTTTCATTCAACATGTATTTCAAAACATTATATATATATATATATATATATATATATATATATATATATATATATATATATATATATATATATATATATATAATATACACACATATACATGGTTTCCCCTAGATTACATAGAACAGGGGTCGGCAAGACAAAATGTTGAAAGAGCCACATTGGACCGAAAATACAAAAAAGAAATCTGTCTGGAGCCGCAAAAAATGTATGTTATAATGAAGACAACACATGATGTAAGTGTCTATATTAGTTATATTAGCCTACTATCAAAATCACTTTAAAAGTCTTGTATAAGTGTTATAATTAAAAGTTAAAGTTAAAGTACCAATGATTGTCACACACACACTAGGTGTGGCGAAATTATTCTCTGCATTTGACTCATCAGCTTTGATCACCCCCTGGGAGGTGAGGGGAGCAGTGGGCAGCAGCGGTGGCCGTGCCCTGGAATCATTTTTGTTGATTTAACCCCCAATCCAACCCTTGATGAAGAGTGCCAAGCAGGGAGGTAATGGGTCCAATTTTTATAGTCTTTGTTATGAAGACAAAACATGAGGTAAGCGTCTATATTAGCTATATTAGCCAACTATCAAAATGACTATGTGTCGCAGGCTGACGCAAATCTTTGTTGACAAAAATATTATACAGAGTACCCCATCCCTACTGTTTAGTACTGCAGTATCTTGTAACAGATGTTTCCACCATGATTAATATATGCAAACAGCTGACAACTGTCATTTTGTTCATATTTATAATTGTGCTCATGAGAGGTGCAACGGTACAGATAACCCACGCCACGGTCGGTACCAATTTTAGGGCAACAGTTTTACTTATTTTTCGGTACATATTGTGGAGGTAAAGAGAACAACTTTTTTTCCTCAGTAATTTTGTTTTTTTGGTGGCATCACAAACATTCTGTTTTAAACAAAGTACAATTGGTGTACTGAATACTATAAGACTTGTATTTCAAGTTAATATTTACTAAACAACACTTTAGAATGGTAAATTATTATTTGTTTTATTTGTATTCTTTAATTACTTGTATACAGGCGTTGGAGAGAACAAAGCTTGTTTATTAAGATTTCATCTTCATTAACCAAACTGCTTTGAGTTTTATATTGATATCAAAAAGACCTTTTTTTTTCTTACATTACTTTTGTTTTTTTTAATGTCACAAAGGTATTACTTTAAAAAAGATTCATGTGACATAGTGTTTTTGTTAATGTTTTATCGTGTATAGTTAATTCCTATACGGCATATTTCTGCTCAAACTCTTAATAGATCTGTCCCGATACAGCATCTACATGTACACATGTACATAACTTAAATAAAAAAATAAACAATAAAAAAATACCTCCCTCTATCAAAATGTAAAAATAGAGATATGCAATGACTACAAGCTGACACGATATTATTAATGAACAAAAAAAATACTTGTCTTTAGATACTGTATATGGATAATGTTTATCTATAGCCTTTTTATTAGACATTACAAATTACAAGATGGTATTACAAACCCCGTTTCCATATGAGTTGGGAAATTGTGTTAGATGTAAATATAAACGGAATACAATGATTTGCAAATCATTTTCAACCCATATTCAGTTGAATATGCTACAAAGACAACATATTTGATGTTGAAACTGATAAACATTTTTTTTTTTTTGCAAATAATCATTAACTTTAGAATTTGATGCCAACAACATGTGACAAAGAAGTTGAGAAAGGTGGCAATAAATACTGATAAAGTTGAGGAATGCTCATCAAACACTTATTTGGAACATCCCACAGGTGAACAGGCAAATTGGGAACAGGTGGGTGCCATGATTGGGTATAAAAGTAGATTCCATGAAATGCTCAGTCATTCACAAACAAGGATGGGGCGAGGGTCACCACTTTGTCAACAAATGCGTGAGCAAATTGTTGAACAGTTTAAGAAAAACCTTTCTCAACCAGTTATTGCAAGGAATTTAGGGATTTCACCATCTACGGTCCGTAATATCAAAGGGTTCAGAGAATCTGGAGAAATCATTGCATGTAAGCAGCTAAGCCTGTGACCTTCGATCCCTCAGGCTGTACTGCATCAACAAGCGACATCAGTGTGTAAAGGATATCACCACATGGGCTCAGGAACACTTCAGAAACCCACTGTCAGTAACTACAGTTGGTCGCTACATCTGTAAGTGCAAGTTAAATCTCTCCTATGCAAGGCGAAAACCGTTTATCAACATCACCCAGAAACGCCGTCGGCTTTGCTGGGCCTGACCTCATCTAAGATGGACTGATACAAAGTGGAAAAGTGTTCTGTGGTCTGACGAGTCCACATTTCAAATTGTTTTTGTAAACTGTGGATGTCGTGTCCTCCGGACCTAAGAGGAATAGAACCATCCGGATTGTTATAGGCGCAAAGTTGAAAAGCCAGCATCTGTGATGGTATGGGGGTGTATTAGTGCCCAAGACATGGGTAACTTACACATCTGTGAAGGCGCCATTAATGCTAAAAGGTACATACAGGTTTTGGAGCAACATATGTTGCCATCCAAGCAACGTTACCATGGACGCCCCTGCTTATTTCAGCAAGACAATGCCAAGCCACGTGTTACATCAACATGGCTTCATAGTAAAAGAGTGCGGGTATTAGACTGGCCTGCCTGTAGTACAGACCTGTCTCCCATTGAAAATGTGTGGCGCATTATGAAGCCTAAAATACCACAAAGGAGACCCCCGGACTGTTGAACAACTTAAGCTGTACATCAAGCAAGAATGGGAAAGAATTCCACCTGAGAAGCTTAAAAAAATGTGTCTCCTCAGTTCCCAAACGTTTACTGAGTGTTGTTAAAAGGAAAGGCCATGTAACACAGTGGTGAACATGCCCTTTCCCAACTACTTTGGCACGTGTTGCAGCCATGAAATTCTAAGTTACCGTAATTTCCGGACTATAAGCCGCACCTGACTATAAGCCGCACCAGCTAAATTTAGGGGAAAATACAGATTGCTCCATATATAAGCCGCACCCGACTATAAGCCGCAGGGTTTTGATGTGTAATTAGCGTAGTATATAGGGGTTCCTGCTACCACGGAGGGGATTGTCGGGACAGAGATGACTGTTTGGGAACGCAAAGCCTCCCATTTATTAACAATAAATCTTTCAATCATTCAATCAAACTTTCACATCTTTGACATGGCGAACAGCATTCATGCAGAGTACAAATAATACAACGCTGCAAAGTAATACAAAGTGCTCGCCTGTACGTTATCAAAATAAGCAGCCTATGAAAAGTCAGTCTTTAATCATTGTGTCATCGTCTTCCTCCTGCGTACTAAAACCACCAAAATCCTCTTCGTCGCTGCCGGAGAAGAACAGGCCGTATATAAGCCGCACCCTTGTATAAGCCGCAGGGACCAGAACGAGGGGAAAAAGTAGCGGCTTATAGTCCGGGAATTACGGTAATTATTATTTGCAAAAAAAAAAAAAGTTTATGAGTTTGAACATCAAATATCTTGTCTTTGTAGTGCATTCAATTGAATATGGGTTGAAAAGGATTTGCAAATCATTGTATTCCGTTTATATTTACATCTAACACAATTTCCCAACTCATATTAAAACGGGGTTTGTACATTCACACCCCAACACTGCTTTACCTAACAATCGGTAATCATGATTTCAATTTTGAAGAAAATAATCTTAAGTATTACTTTGGCCATAACTGGCAGGCCTAGATCTCATACATGAACACTATTTTTTATCTATATGAACAAAAAGTGCAGTTATGTTTTATGGCCATCAGGTGCCATTTTCAAAATTCTTAAATTGGTTTTTATTTTTGAATCTCTTGTCCATAAAGTGCTATCTTGCACAATTTCTTACATTTATTTTAGTTATTTATGTTATTTTTTTCTGCCATATTACTTTGTTTATAATGTTTTTGTTGCTTTCATGTGCACATTCAATTTCTACTTGAGGTACATGAAACTGTTTTTATCTACAGTTATGTTTCTTCTACAAAGGAAATCATTTTGAATGTGTTGTGTTTTTTTAAAATGAAACTTGGTTAAAAGATTTCAGTATGAATATTTTTTGAAAATGTTGAGCACATTTAAAAATACCGCCATAATAAATGATAAATGGGTTATACTTGTATAACGCTTTTCTACCTTCAAGGTACTCAAAGCGCTTTGACAGTATTTCCACATTTACCCATTCACACACACATTCACACACTGATGGCAGGAGCTGCCATGCAAGGCGCTAACCAGCAGCCATCAGAGGCAAAGGGTGAAGTGTCTTGCCCAAGGACACAACGGACGTGACTAGGAAGGTAGAAGGTGGGAATTGAACCCCAGTAACCAGCAACACTCCGATTGCTGGCACAGCCACTCTACCAACTTCGCCACGCCGATAACCGTGATAATTTTGGTCACAATAACCGTGATAAGAAATGTTCATACCGTGACAGCCCTATTGCAGACACATAAACAACAAGTCTGATTAAAGATATTTTGATGTAAAAATGCAGTTTCTGATTAAATTAGTTGGTGTGTTGATTCTCCCAGTCGGGACCAATACAGACGTTCTCTGAGTGCCTGCAAGTCCGCATTCGGAGCAGGATTACTGGTGAGCTGCAGCAGATTGTGAAACTAAAGTCCCTGCTCCTTTTAAATGTTCTTCAACTTCTATGGTAGTGTTAATCATATTTCTTTATTTTGTTCTTCTGGGCTGCACTTCAAGCTGTGTAAAGGGAAGAGGCACAACGCTGATTGAACATTAATTATGTCGTGAGGGTGCTGATTAGTGTCTGAGTGTGAGTTGTGGCAAACAGCAGGTCTTGTATATGTGTTTTGACTCCTTGAGTTTGTTATTGTATCTTAAGAAAGTGTCAAAGTGTAACTCAGACTGTGTCTCTCCTTATCTCCTTATTATCAGGATCTACAACAAAAGCGTTCAGCTACAGCACGATTGCAAAAGCCGCAGAAAAGACAAACGACGCAACACAGTAATAAAGCTGCAGCACAACTTTAAACCACAAAAGACGCGACCGACTCCCGGAACACAAGGAGAAGTCATTTCATCAGAAACAAATAAATACAAGAGATGGATCAAGGAGGCTATGGAAATTAGGAAGCAAGGGGCTAACACCTTCAACATAATTGAATTTAATCGAAAGGTGTTGTGCTCAAAGATTCCCAGCCCTAGCATGCGATGTCATTTCAAACTACTAGATTCACCAATAATGTTCTTAGAACACACTAAAACGTTACCCAAACACATTAATTAATATCTCATAATAGTTTAAATGTGTCAGAATACTCTCATTGTCAATGACTGGTGCACAGAGAGAAAACAAGTTACTACATAAAACACGAGTAAGAAAGGAAGCGGAAGTGACAGTCGAAAAAAATGCTTAAAAATTTACAAAATTGTCTTGAAGCCATTCCTTTGATATCATGGCTCTGTGCTCTGGTCGTGGTGCTGCTAAAAGATGAAGCATCGCTTCAGTCTGAGTTCAAGAGCAGCTTTTCATCCAGGATGTTTCTGTACATCGCTTCTTTCATCTTTCCCTCTATCCTGACCCATCTCCCAGTTCCTGCCGATAAAAACATACCCACAACCTCATGCTGCCACCACCGTGCTTCACAATTTTTAAACAATTGTACCAATGCATGCTTAAAAGAGGCTGTTTGCGACCTTTACGCAGATGACGAGAGAGCGCTATGTTTGCAATGTGTTTAAGGCTGAAACGACGCGTCAACATAGTCGACGTCATCGGTTACGTAAATACGTCGACGCCGTTTTTGTGCGTCGACGCGTCGCATATTTACGTCACACTACCGTCATGGCGGAGCGCAAAGCAGACTGTGCGAGCGAGGGGGAAAAAATCACGCCAAAAGTGGTCAAAAGTGTGGGAGTATTTCAATACACGGCCTAATAATGTTGTTGTATGCACACTGTCGAGCGGAAATGGCCTATCATAGCAGCACAACGGCTATGAACGAACATTTGAAAAGAAAACCATCAACTAGTCAATCGTCCGCGCGAGTATACGTTGTCATCATTACACAAAAACATGAATGTGTCATTTGTAACTGCTAGGGGTGTAACGGTACGTGTTTTGTATTGAACCGTTTCGGTACGGGGCTTTCGGTTCGGTACGGGGGTGTACCGAACGAGTTTCTAAGCTAAAGCTAACTTTAGCTGCTAAAGTGTTAACAAGCTGCTTTGCTCCTTCTGCGGCTGCCTCTGTCTCAGCACGCAGCATTGTCCCACCCACACAACCATCTGATTGGTACACACAAAGCGTTATACAAAGCGTTATCAGCCAATCAGCAGTGCGTATTCAGAGCGCATGTAGTCAGCGCTTCAGCGTCGAGCAGATAGGTGTTTAGCAGGTGAGCATCAGGCAGCAGACTCTCCCCAAATGATAATAAACACCTCCCAGTCAACTACTAGTAACATCACTATGAGCCCGTTGACCTTCTAGAAATATAAACTGGAGCTCAGCTCACTCACAGTCCTGGTTTGAGGTGAAGGCTAATTACCTCTCAGTTCCAGCCACATCGACCCCTTCTGAGCGCCTATTTTCAGCTGCTGGGAATATTGTAAACAAGAAAAGAACCAGAGCATGTAGACATGCTAACCTTTCTTCATTACAACTGTTAGTCACTCACTGGAATGAGTAGAATTGGTTATTGTGTACTGTGTTGGACTGGGTGTTTATTTTGCACATTTTAAAAGCAATACTTAATGTTTACAGTGCTCCAGAATATTTTGTTTTGCACTTTTTTGTATTGGATGTTTATCTTTATTTTTGCACATTTTAAAGCAAAATAAGCAATACTTTTACTTTTGAAATGCTTATACTATTGCAGAATATTAAGATTTGCACTGGATGTTTACTTTTATATTTGCACATTAAAAAGCAAATAAGCTACTTTTAATTTTGTTAAATGTTAAAAGTTTTAAATGTTTACATTGTTACAGAATATTTTGTCATGTTGTTGTCAATGTTGACTAAGTGGCCATACTTCTTTTTTTTTGTAAATAAAAGCCATGCCTTTTGAAAAAACAGGCCTACATTTATTTTTTCATCTTCATTTTAAATAAAAAAATAATCGGTAAAAGGAAAAATAATCTATAGATGAATAAAAAAAAAATCTATAGATTA
Source organism: Entelurus aequoreus (assembly GCF_033978785.1). Taxonomy (NCBI): domain Eukaryota; kingdom Metazoa; phylum Chordata; class Actinopteri; order Syngnathiformes; family Syngnathidae; genus Entelurus; species Entelurus aequoreus. The sequence continues at coordinate 37,029,998 of NC_084743.1, forward strand.
ACCGATTAATCGAAAAAATAATCTATAGATTAATCGATAGAAAAATAATCGTTAGCTGCAGCCTTAAATGTGTTTAACACATTATGTCCCGTACTTTTTCGCCTTTTAGTACGTAAAGACTTAACTACACCATTACGTAACACGCGCTTTGTGTTTATAATAATAGTAGTAATAATAGCAATTAGGGATGTCCGATAATATCAGGCTGCCGATAAATGCTTTAAAATGTAATATCGGAAATTATCGGTATCTGTTTCATAATTATCTGTATCGATTTCTAAAAATAAAATGTATGACGTTTTAAAACGCCGCTGTGTACACGGACGTAGGGAGAGGTACAAAGTGCCAATAAACCTTAAAGGCATTTCCTTTGCGTGCGTGCCGTCCGAGTCACATAATATCTACCGGCTGTTCTCATCACGAATTAATGCAAGGCATACTTGGTCAACAGCCATACAGGTCACACTGAGGGTGACCGTGTAAACAAGTTTAACACTGTTACAAATATGCGCCACACTGTGAACCCACACCAAACAAGAATGACAAACACATTTCGGGAGAACATCCGCACCGTAACACAACATAAACACAACAGAACAAATACCCAGAATCCCTTGCAGTACTAACTCTTCCGGGACGCTACAATATTAACCCCCCGCTACCCCCTACCCCCACCCACCCCAACCCCGCCCACCTCAACCTCCTCATAGTCTCTCTCAGGGAGAGCATGTCCCAAATTCCAAGCTGCTGTTTGGATAGATAGATAGATAGTACTTTATTGATTCCTTCAGGAGAGTTCCCTCAGGAAAATTAAAATTCCAGCAGCAGTGTACAGAATTAAGATCAAATTTAAAAAGTAAATAATGGGGGTATACATGGAAACAGAATAGAAAAATATTACAATAAGAATAAAAATAAAAAGCAACAATGACAATAAAAATATAACAGTAAAATAATATAACAAGAGAAACTAGGCAGTAGTGACCATGTTATGAAAAAGTACTGCACTGTTATTGTTTTGAGGCATGTTAAAAAAAATAATGCACTTTGTGACTTCAATAATAAATATGGCAGTGCCATGTTGGCATTTTTTTCCATAACTTGAGTTGATTTATTTTGGAAAACCTTGTTACATTGTTTAATGCATCCAGCGGGGCATCACAACAAAATTAGGCATAATAATGTGTTAATTCTACGACTGTATATATCTGTATCGATTGATATCGGTATCGGAAATTAAGAGTTGGACAATATCGGAAAAAAAGCCATTATCGGACGTCTCTAATAGCAATAAATAAAATTGAAAATATCAAAGGAAAAATGACTGAAAAAACTAAGAATTAAGAGTTTACCATGCAGTAAAACGCCTAATTAAAAAGATGTGGACAAAACCTTTTTTAAAAGAGGTTTTTAAAAGCTGCTTTCATTAATTTTTTTATTTGACCTTAGTTTTAGCAGGTATAATGTTTGACAAGCAGTTTTTATATACAAACATGACCTGGGCAAGAGTGATTGTCAATGTGGTGACTGATTAGATCCTCTTTGACCTTACCGCAACATATGTTGGTGCAGGAAAAAGTCTTATGTGACTAAGCAAAACCGTACTTTTCTGAAGCATGTACTGTATGTCTTTTTGGGCCCTGCAGACGTCATTGACAAACATCTTCCTCCAGGATGGAGCAAGAGGAACTACCACCCTCCCACTTTAAAGAGGAAGAGGGGGAGCCACAGCCCCCTCACATTAAAGAGGAAGAGGAGGAGCAGCAGCCCTCCCACATTAAAGAGGAAGAGGGGGAGCCACAGCCCCCTCACATTAAAGAGGAAGAAGGGGGACCACAGCCCCCTCACATTAAAGAGGAAGTGGAGGAGCAGCAGCCCCCCCACATTAAAGAGGAACAAGAGGAACACATTGTCAGTCAAGAGGGAGAGCATCATGAAAGGTTGCAGGAGTTCCCACAGATTGATATCATTGTTAAAAATGAAGATGATGAGGTCAAAGGTGAAAGTGAGGAGAAGAGAAAGGTGGAGCCTGCAAGCAACAGCTGTATTCAACGCATAACAGAAGCTGGAGACCACTGTGGAGGATCACAAGCAGGCAACCTCTTAGCTCCACTATCAGATGGTGATGAAACATCATCACTCTCCTCTGACACTGATGATGAAGACTTTAAACCTGGTATGACATGTCACTCTGACAACACACACTTTAAATGCTCTCAATGTGAAAAACCTTTCCAGTACCGATATCATCTGAAAAGACACATGAGAATACACACTGGAGAGAAACCCTTCGAATGCTCAGTTTGCGGTAAAAGTTTCACTTCCAAAGGAAATTTGACAACACACTCAAGAGTGCATACTGGAGAGAAACTGTTTACCTGTTCAGTGTGTGGTAAAGGTTTTGCACTTAAAGCTCATTTGGAAAGACACATGAGAATACACACAGGTGAAAAACCATTCACGTGCTCGGTTTGTGGCAAATGTTTTACCCAGAAAGGAACTTTGACAAAACACATAAACATACACACTAGTGAGAAATATTTCATGTGCACAGTGTCAGGGAAAATATTCTCTCCCAAAAAACATTTGACAACACACAAAAAAGTGCACGCTGAAGCAAAACGGTTTACCTGCTCAGTGTGTGGCCTGAGTATTGCCCGTAAAGCTAATTTGAGAAGACACATGAGAATACACACAGGAGAGAAACCTTACATATGCTCTGTTTGTGCCAAAAGTTTCACTCAAAAAGGAACATTGACAAAACACATGAGAATGCACACTGGTGAGAAACCTTTTGCATGTTCAATTTGCAACAAAAGCTTTTGTGAACAAAGATTCCTTGTGACACACATGAGAATACATTCCGGTGAGAATCCTTTTCCATGTCCAAACTGCAACAAAAGCTTTAGGGAACGAAGAATACTCGAAAGACACATGATAAAACACACTGGTGAGAAACCTTTTTCATGTTCAAGCTGCAAAAAGAGTTTCAGTGAACGAAGAAGCCTAGTGAATCACATGAGAACGCACACTGGTGAAAAACCTTACACGTGTTCAAGCTGCAACAAAAGTTTTAGTGATGGAAGAATCCTTTTAAGACATATGACAAAACACACAGGTGAGACACCTTTTTCATGTTCAAGTTGCAACAAAAGCTTCCGTGAAAGAAGAAGTCTAGTGAGACACACGAGAATACACTCTGGTGACAAACCTTATTCATGTTCAAGATGCAATAAAAGATTTACTGAACAAACACACCTTGTACGACACATGAGAACACACACTGGTGAGAAAGTGTTTGGTTGCAGTGTGTGTAATGGTAGATTCTCTTATAAGTACCAGGTTAAAGGTCACATGTGTGCTGGTGAGAACAGCAGCAGGCAATGAAGCTTCCATAAAATAAACAATGAAGACTTGGTGGTAATGTTACTGTCAGTAGTAGTTAGGGATGGGCGATATGGACATTTTTTAAAATAAATTATTTCCTACTTTTGGCACTGATTTAAATCCGTTAGTTTTTGCCCTTAGTTCTCCTTTGTCCAATGACTTATGTCCTGCAGTTGTAAACAATAACAATATTTAATTTATAATAATAAACATTGGTTTAATCACTCTCGTATTGACCATAAAATGATATTGGTGTCTGTACTGTCGGTATTTGTATCAATCCTCCCACCTTTGTGTACTTTCAAGAGATCTAGCCTAGAGTTAGCTGTTAGCTTATTCTCCTACGGCGTGTAGTGTGGCATGTTGAACTGTTTTCCAGGGGTGATTCTTGTAAGAAACATAATTTGCCGCCATGGAGGCAAGGATTGCTGACTTGAAAGTGGCTTTGCATTGTATAGTCACGTTAGCTGCTAGCAAGAATGCTACATGGTGTTGACATGCTCCTTTGCTTGTCGCTGTCAAATTTGTGGCACAACCAGAATTTGTCATCCACATGTACTAATACAATGTAATGATAGTACTAAAACTCTGTTGTCAACCAAATTTATATATTTTGTATATTGTAGGTCGTCTATATCGTGCAACCCTAGTAGTAGTTAGTAGTCACCAGTGTGGTTACTGTTAACTTTGACTTTCATACAGTGTGATATTGTTGTGTGTTTCACACAATCTTGTCAGTTTTGACATTTGTCATTAAATAACTATTGTCTGTTCATTTGTATTGACTTGAAAACTATTTCAGCACGAACATTGTAGCTAAAGAGTGTAATGACACCTCCACACCTGAGGGAGGCAGTAATACTGTAGAATTGAGTTTTAATTCAAATAGGTCCAGTTAGAGCAGGGGTCCCCAAACTTTTTGACTTGGGGGCCCGCATTGGGTTAAAAAAAATTGGTTGGGGGCCGGGCTATATATATATATATATATAGCTATACCGCCCCAATATACAATGTGTATATATATATATATATATATATATATATATATATATATATATATATATATATATATATATATATATATATATATATATATATATATATATATATATATATATATATATATATATATATATATATATATATATATATATATATATATATATATATATATATATATATATATATATATATATATATATATATATATATATATATATATATGTGTATGGGGCGGTATAGCTCGGTTGGTAGAGTGGCCGTGCCATCAACCTGAGGGTTGCAGGTTCGATTCCCGCTTCCGCCATCCTAGTCACAGCCGTTGTGTCCTTGGGCAAGACACTTTACCCACCTGCTCTCAGTGCCACCCACACTGGTTTAAATGTAACTTAGATATTGGGTTTTCACTATGTAAAGCGCTTTGAGTCACTAGAGAAAAGCGCTATATAAATATAATTCACTTCATATATATTGTCTACATATTCGAAATAAACATGAATGAAACAGTGTCTTCATAATCAGTTTTGTCATTTAACATCAATTAATATTGATGTTCATCAACATTTAACATTGTCACGTTATCGATGGGAAAATTCATTTTTAGACAGTATGATTTGCCTGAGCGGCTAGGAGAAACCAAGAGTAACAAGCGGTAGAAAATGGATTAGAAAGGAAAGATACAATTATTTTTTTTAAATTAAAAATAATAAAATAAAACATTTACTTGGGACTTTCCGTGGGCCGGATTTTGGATGCTGGGGGGCCGGATCTGGCCCGCGGGCTGTAGTTTGGGGACCCCTGAGTTAGAGGTTCAAATGTGAGAAATGCAAACAAGTGGAATACTGTGAGAGTCGAGTTGTATGCTGAGTGTAACAATGGGATGTAGCTCAGATGTTGGTGATGAGTGGACACAGGACTTGTGGAAAGGCAATAAAACAAGTAGTGGAAAAGAAAAACACTGAAAATATCAATCTCGCAGGTCAATTTGCTAGAGATACTGGATTGACTTACCATGTCCTCCTTTTTTTCTCTTTATTCTTCCAAATGTACAATAAACAATTATTCAACGATTCAACATATCCAAGAAGGAGTATGAAGAAACAAAGTTTATTTAATCCCAACACTGTCACATATTAGGTGTCTGATAGTCATATCAGGTACTGTTTTTATACGTTAAATATACCATACTGTATGCTTATAATCTTTCTTCGACTCGTCCATATTTGTACAATGTTTAATTCATTTACTTCTGTCATTCCATAGTTTAATTGCACACAAAAATACACGTTGTTTGTACATACAAAAATGACTAACTCTGTTTATTCCTAAAATTATACAGTTATTCTCTTGTTGAAAATAATTTTCTGTTAACCTGTTATTGTTGGTTTTGTACATGATTTTTACAGTTTGAATGTATACAGTAACTGTGAATTTCAGTATTTTTTCAAATTAAATGATTTGTGTGTTCTGTATATTTATCCTTAAGGATTATATTAACTTCTCTTTTCTGCTGTACTCTTACTAAATTAAGTGTACTTCTACAATTGTTTCCACATATTTCTACACAATTACTCAGCATGGTAACAGTACAAAGTAGGAAGGGATTTTTGGTCCAGAATTCATTTTGCTTTATTGAAATATGTTGTATGTACTTTAACATGTGGTTTACAGCTTATTTTATTATCTATTATAACTCCTAAGAATGTGTTTTTTGTGTGTGCTGTCAATATCTGCACATCTGTTTGTGTATGCCTGTCTACAGTATGTCAGTGTTAGTCAATTTCATCAAGTTATTTTTCGTCTCAGTTAGCATTAACCTATTTTCCCCTGACAAAAACAAGACATTAACAAAATTAACTGGCATTGCAGTTAACAACTAAAAACGAGATAAAAATGTTGACAAACAAAATCCAGTCATACTTAATTGTGTCTTGTAGATGGGTGGGACAATCACAGCTCTTTAACGGTATACATGTAAAAGAGGGATGGGGAGTTAGTTACGAAGGAGAGCCAATCAGATGGTTTTTTTTGTGAGCTCAGGAAGTTTGATATGTCGCCCACAAAACAAAAATGTCTGCGATGAGGTGGCGACTTGTCAAGGGTGTACCCCGCCTTCCGCCCGAATGCAGCTGAGATAGGCTCCAGCGAACCCCCCCCCCCCCCCCCCCCCCCCCGCAACCCCAAAAGGGACAAGCGGTAGAAAATGGATGGATGGATGGAAAACAAAAATGTTCCACATCATAACGTGTACACCTAGGAGAAAGTGAAGAGGACATTTTACATTTTTGAAGCTATATAAAGTCACCAGCTGTCTCCTGCTTCGCCAGTGCCTTGTCCTCTGTTTATGACCTGCCACTGACCTGGTAGGCCTGATTTTGGGGGTCGTGTCGCTGGCTGGCCTGCCTGCCTGGGGCCGGTGGTCCCTTGTTCCCTGGGTACCGCACCTGCTGTTTTGGGTTGGGCTCTCTGGGTGGTTGGGGCTGTACTTTGGCTCCCGCACATACTGGGATATAATTATATTGTACATACAAACACACATCTATACGCACAATCACACAATTATTCATACATATATATGTACATTCATTCATACATACATACATACGCGCACACATACTGTAGGTACTTATGCAAATGCATAGGTACATACGCTCGCACACACATCCACACACATATCCACTGTACAAACATACATGTACACATGCTGTACATATACAAGCACATATGCATACTTACAGTCACGCATATAATCACATTTCATCAAACATATATTAACGTTCCCCTAGGTGAAACTAAGTAAAACACAGCCCAGTGATGAAGCTTAACCTATTTTTACTATAACAATCTACATGGTTAATACAGTTCGCTTCTCTTTCTTCCCCTCCATTTATCTGCTTTCTTTTGTAATTCAAGTTTTCATTACGTGTTTGTATTGTTGCATTTGAAACAATTGTATTGTTGATAATATAGGTAATTATTATTATTCATTATCAATAGTGCTATTTCTATTGGTATTTTTATTGCTCCATTTGTAGTGCAATAATGATCATTGTCATTTCTGTGTTATTGATATTTACTTCACTAACTGCTTCTTAGCTATTACTTATATCATATTTGTACTTACTGTATTTGCTGATGTTGTTCTGTTGTTGCCTTTGTGGTTGTTGTTGTTGTCTCTCTGTCGTATCCCCCTCTTGTCCCACGCAATTTCCCCCTCTGTCTTTCTTTTTTCTTCTTCTTTCTATCCCCTCCTGCTCCGGTCCGGCTGTGCCAAACATTACATAGATCCACTTAACAAAGTCAAATACAAATAAGGCAACAAGAGAAGTATCCCACACTTCTCTTTTGCAAAGTAAATCTGTACAGCAGATATGGGCATCTACATCAACAATATAATTTGCCTGAATGGCTGGATAGGACAAAAAAACTAAACAAATTAGAACAGTATGGCATCGGAGGGTTGGCCTTGAACTGACTAAAAATTATGGATGTGGAGCGGAGCGTGGTCTGCGGGCCTGCCGCGGAGCTGAGTGTGGAAGGACCGGCCTCGAAGCACAGCTGGCAGGTGATTGGATTACCCAGCTGGGGATGATCATCCAATCACCTGCCATGCTTATTAGCGGCAGCCGCCGAAACACCGGTGTGGGAGTTGGAGCGAGAGAGCAAAGTAGAGACACATTAGAGAGCAACGCAGAGACACGCCGGACTGAAAAGTCCTAACGATATTGCTGAAAAACAAACCATACTGGTGGATGAGAATAAAAGACTTGATCCAACCTGAATACCTGGCTCTCGTGCCAGTGTGTGTGGTGGTCAGGAGAACCCACTAGAGGGCAACCTCTACAATGGAATCCCCAGACTTGGAGGATGTTCATTTTATAGGAAAAAGCAGATAACAGATATGCCACAAAACAAAACTATTGTCATTTTGAATAGCAATTTTATGGCTTTAAGAAACACTAAAATAAATCAAGAATATAAATTGTGGTAGTCAGTGACAGTTTCATTTTTAGATCAAGTAGAGTAAAATTATGGAATAACTCAGTAGAAGCATTTAAGTCCCGTCTAACTGTTACCTGCAGACTTTTGTTGGGCTTTGGGAATCACTAATAAGCCGGAGTTCTTTGAATCTAGATTTCTGGCCGGGACATATGGTACAATACAATCAGCAAGATAGGATGAATCTAGCCCGTTTAGTATTTTATACTTAAGTAGTAAAACCTTAAACTTGCATCTTAAGTGCACATGAAGCCAGTGCAGATGAGCCAGTATAGGCGTAATTTGATCAACATTTCTTGTTCTTGTCAAAAGTCTAGCAGCCGCATTTTGTACCAACTGTAAAATTAGTTGGGTTAAAAACGTTGTACAGTTCCATTGAAATCCATTGTTTTTATTTCCAGAGCGTTTTTCTGTGCACCAAGCTATGCAGCTTCTTGGGTTGATTGATAAAGACAACTCAGATCTGACATTGATCGGTAGGTTGGAGTTCAAATCCCAGCCGAGTCATACCAAAGACTATAAAAATGGGACCCATAACCTCCCTGCTTGGCACTCAGCAACAAAGGGTTGGAGTTGGGGGTTAAATCACCAAAATGATTCCCGGGCGCGGCGCCGCTGCTGCCCACTGCTCCCCAAGGGGTTGGGGCAAATGCAGAGGACAAATTTCGCCACATCTAGTGTGTGTGTGACAATCATTGGTACTTTAATCTTTAATCTTTAATGATCCCATCCTGGATGCAAATTACCAACCACCAGCACAAGAGGAAACAGCAGAAACGATGAGGACCCCATTCCTGAGCCCACAGAGCACAGCAGAGGACATAAACGTCGCCGTGGTGCATATAATGGTTAGTCAAGGCCCAGTAGATTTGTGTTTATGTTACGTAGTTAGGGCCTCAGGGCTACGTGAAGGATTGGAGGCAGAATGCTTATTTCATTGTAGGTTCATTGACAGGGACAGGTTCATCCCACACTCCCAGACGTTGATGTCGAACTGTACCGACTTATCATGCAGAAGATGACTCGGAGGAGCCAACACCAGGACCAAGCCAAACCATAGAAAATAAAAAGGGAGAGTCCAAACAAGTTAATTGTTATTATTTTACAAACCCTGTTTCCATATGAGTTGGGAAATTGGGTTAGATGTAAATATAAACGGAATACAATGATTTGCAAATCCTTTTCAACCCATATTCAATTGAATGCACTACAAAGACAAGATATTTGATGTTCAAACTCATAAACTTTTTTTTTTTTTTGCAAATAATAATTAATTTAGAATTACATGGATGCAACACGTGCCAAAGTAGTTGGGAAAGGGCATGTTCACCACTGTGTTACATCACCTTTTCTTTTAACAACACTCAGTAAACGATTGGGAACTGAGGAGACTAATTGTTGAAGCTTTGAAAGTGTAATTCTTTCCCATTCTTGTTTTATGTAGAGCTTCAGTCGTTCAACTGTCCGGGGTCTCCGCTGTCGTATTTTACGCTTCATAATGCGCCACACATTTTCAATGGGAGACAGGTCTGGACTGCAGGCGGGCCAGGAAAGTACCCGCACTCTTTTTTTTACGAAGCCACGCTGTTGTAACACGTGCTGAATGTGGCTTGGCATTGTCTTGTTGAAATAAGCAGGGGCGTCCATGAAAAAGACGGCGCTTAGATGGCAGCATATGTTGTTCCAAAACCTGTATGTACCTTTCAGCATTAATGGTGCCTTCACAGATGTGTAAGTTACCCATGCCTTGGGCACTAATGCACCACCATACCATCACAGATGCTGGCTTTTGAACTTTGCGTCGATAACAGTCTGGATGGTTCGCTTCCCCTTTGGTCCGGATGACACGATGTCGAATATTTCCAAAAACAATTTGAAATGTGGACTCGTCAGACCACAGAACACTTTTCCACTTTGCATGAGTCCATCTTAGATGATCTCGGGCCCAGAGAAGCCGGCGGCGTTTCTGGATGTTGTTGATAAATGGCTTTCGCTTTGCATAGTAGAGCTTTAACTTGCACTTACAGATGTAGCGACGAACTGTATTTAGTGACAGTGGTTTTCTGAAGTGTTCCTGAGCCCATGTGGTGATATCCTTTAGAGATTGATGTCAGTTTTTGATACAGTGCAGTCTGAGGGATCGAAGGTCACGGTCATTCAATGTTGGTTTCCGGCCATGCCGCTTACGTGCAGTGATTTCCAGAGGTGTGGACTCGAGTCACATGACTTGGACTCGAGTCAGACTCGAGTCATGAATTTGATGACTTTAGACTCGACTTGACAAAATGTAAAGAGACTTGCAACTCGACTTAGACTTTAACATCATTGACTTGTGACTTCACTTGGACTTGAGCCTTTTGACTTGACATGACTTGCTACTTTCCCCAAAACCCAAAGCTTAAAAAGTTATTTGGGAGCGCTCCGTATTTTTCATTTTCTTCGTCTGTGTCTATCAGCGTGTTGTTCCTGTCAGCTGTTGTGCTCTCAGTACAACAGCCAATCAAATTAGATCTATGTTGTTTTCATCACACAGCATTCATCCAATCAAATTGCAGGACAACCAATGAAGAAAAGTTGTCAAACCACGCGCCAGTGAGAAACAATTATGCCAAAGTTGGTTTCGTTTGGGTATAAAAACTATGACTTGGTCAACAAAAAACGAATTGCGATATGCAAATCACTCAGTTCGAATATTACAGACGGAGACGCAACAACTTCCAACTTCATTCGACATTTGAAGTTGCACAAAGAAGGGTAAGTTTTGAATGTAAGATAACGTTTATTGGCTAAGTAACGTGACTTTTATTTGCTGTGTAGTTAAATCAGTGAGGCTGCAAACTCACTGCTAACGTTATAACCATAGACATCTTATAAGGGTACGCAGCATCGAGCGCTGCTGCCTACTGGCGCAGACGAGACGCGGGGCCGCCATCTTGGAGTGGTGATCCGCTCCACTCAGTGCAATTCATTTGGCAGGAGCAATGAACTGTCAGCGCATTTCATTCATCTTACCTCACTGAATACCACTGATTTTCACGCGCTTTTTTGTCATACGTGTAGCTATGATAAAGGACACATGTTTAGGCGTGTTTTATTATTCATAGTTTGCTTGACAGTAATATAATATTCTTATACGCTATAAGTGACCAGACGTCCGAGATCAAAACTGGGAATATAATCCCAGTAAAGGGGGAAAAAATGGTCAGCTATTTTTAAATTGAAGAAACAATATGATTAGGTTATATATACATGCGTATATCCTACATGAACAATGTATGAATACATTAGATATCTCTATATTTTATAGACTATCTCTGTTGCTGCAGCAGCAGAGAGTTTATTCTGTCTTGACACTTTGTATTGATATTTTGTATTACATTCTTCCCTTAAATGATCATGTTTACAGTGATTGTTTTATATGTATTTTTTATGTATGTCGCTTTGGATAAAAGCGTCTGCCAAATACTTAAACATAAACATATATAAACACCTGAAAGTCTTTATATCAGCTAAAACCACCAATCTGTTTCACTGGATTCAGAATAAAACCAAATTTTGTCTTACCCAACAATGTTAGTATTTGAATATTGTTACTTGAAGACTTATTCCTGGTTACAATTATACTGTTAAGAAAGTATTGTCTTATACCTTGCCTAAAATGACAACACATCATAATCAGTGGTGGCTGGTGAATTTTGTTTTAGGTGGGGCTGAAAGTTTGTAAACCAAACCCCTGTAGGGGGGTCATCCTCCCCCAGAAGATTTCTTTGTGATTTTCACATACAAGTATTGAAGATCTTTGCGCCTTCTCAACTCTGTGCTAATATTATTTTCATAAAATACAACCAATAGTATGTTAATGTTAAATCTTACTTGTGAAAAGTAACCCCCCGATTCCTATTTTCAACAGTCTGCTCATTTGAGCAGGAAAACGCTGAACACCAACCCATAATCTTTGTTTTCTACCTGTCAACTGTCAGTTTAGGCTGCTCGCCGGCTCCTCATCACTACTTCAAGATGGCGGCCAAATTGATCGCTCACAGCAACTACTTATAAGATGTCTATGGTTATAACGTCATTGCAAACACTGCAATATGTTGCGTCCACTGCAGTTCGCTACCTTATTCATACTTTTTGTAAAGTGATTTTTTTAAGCAGGGTTGCATGAGGTACCTATGAATAACGTTACGTTAGTCAATGTATCACACACAGTAACGTAACGTTAGACGGCGGTCAGCAGCACCGCGTATTTTAGCCACCTACAAAAAGACAAACATAGTCAAATAAAGGTCAGTTAAAATGTATACTATATTAAGAATATGTGTACATATTGCATAGGGCCCTGACATCTAAAAAGTACAACTGTATTCATTGTTATGTTCATGTATTTGTTATGTTTTTCATGTGTACGCACAAATAAACACACATACAGTATGAGATGAGATCAATGAGATAAGGTAAGAACAGAATAGAAACTGCTGTGGAACTAGTTACAATGCAATATGCCATGGAAATACAATGTTAACACTTTTGTGCAAATAAGTACAGCTGCACTTGTTTTTTCAAATGTGTTTATTCTGTAAAGGAATGAGTTAAATGTTTAAAATGACATTGCTATTATGAAGTGCAATGTCAGCACTATTTTTTTTTCTGCAATTTCAAAAGCACTTGTTTTAATAAATAAATACAGCGTTTTAAAAGCATACACAATCTGTGTTAATATATTAGTCTGTGGTTAAAAGGACTTGAAAGGACTCGAAACTCAAAATGCAGGACTTGGGACTTGACTTGAGACTTTCCAGTCTTGACTTTGGACTTGACTCGGGACTTGCCTGTCTTGACTCGGGACTTGACTCGAGACTTGAGGGCAAAGACTTGGGACTTACTTGTGACTTGCAAAGCAATGACTTGGTCCCAACTCTGGTGATTTCTCCAGATTCTCTGAACATTTTGACGATATTATGGACCATAGATGTTGAAATCCCTGAATTTCTTGCAATTGCACTTTGATTGTTCTTAAACTGTTTGGCTATTTGCTCACACAGTTGTGGACAAAGGGGTGTACCTCGCCCCATCCTTTCTTGTGAAAGACTGAGCATTTTTTGGGAAGCTGTTTTTATACCCAATCATGGCACCCACCTGTTCCCAATTAGCCTGCACACCTGTGGGATGTTCCAAATAAGTGTTTGATGAGCATTCCTCAACTTTATCAGTATTTATTGCCACCTTTCCCAACTTCTTTGTCACATGTTGATGGCATCAAATTCTAAAGTTAATGATTATTTGCACAAAAAAATGTTTATCAGTTTGAACATCAAATATGTTGACTTTGTAGCATATTCAACTGAATATGGGTTGAAAATGATTTGCAAATCATTGTATTCCGTTTAAATTTACATCTAACACAATTTCCCAACTCATATGGAAACGGGGTTTCTAGCATGCCTTGAGGGTAAATCTTCACATTTCATGTAAACGTCCAAACAGATTCAAGTTTTTCATGCACCAATAGGCCTACACCTCATTTGCTTACATGGAAAAATTGTAACTTACTGCAATAAATACTATACATACTAAATACTATTTTATTCTGATTCTGGTTGTGCAGGACGTGGAATACGCTGGAAGGCTACTCCATTGACGCCAAACCTTGCAGAGTATCAGCATCAGGACAAAACCGATCTGGACAGACATGGCTGGACCCCACTAGAGTATTTTGACCAGTACATCGATAGAGATCTGATGACACTGATTTTGGAATGTTCTAATGCCATGTTACTGTCTAGGAGTGGGGACCCACTCAACATGTCAGTCGATGAGGTCTACCACTTTTTTGGTGCCTGTATTTTAATTTCTTGCATCCGATACCCAACCATTAGGATGTATTGGTCCAAAGCCTTTAAAATCACTGCCATCACTGACAGATTCAGGTGTGCCAGATTCTTCAAACTGAGGGGAGCAATAAAAGTCGTAATTGATGATGATGTGCCTGAAGATCTGAAGATGTGGAACAAGTGAGGCCTTTTCTGGAGCGAATTCTGCGAGGCTGAAAGTCTCTGAATCGACCTGATTGCACATCTATCGGTGAGCAAACGATACCTTTCACGGGAGCCTGTCCGTACAGACAATATCTACCAATGAAGCCCAACCCAGTTGGCATAAAGAACTTTGTGTGTGCTACTGCAGATGGTATTGTGCTTGAATTTTAACTCTATCAAGGTTCACAATCACTGATCGAGAAGGTCGAAGAACCCGAGGACCTGGGCTTGGGAAGCTTAGTCATCGAGCGTCTTTGTCAAACACTGAAACCCGGCACAAAAGTGTATTGTGACCGGTTCTTCACCATCATCAAAAGTACGCAACGAAGGATGGAGAAGGAGCTGTACATAACTGGTACAATAATGAAGAACCGACTCGCTGGAGCGAACAACAAGTTACCCAGTGACAAAGCCATGAAAAGCGCAGGAAGAGGTACCTCATCAGAAGTGTCCGCTGAAGATGGAAAATTGTGTGTAGTGAAGTGGTATGACAACAAGCCAGTATTGCTGATGTCTGTTGTTCACGGTACACAGCCTGAGGACATCTGCCAGCGCTGGGACAAGAAGTTGAAACAATATGTTGGTGTAAGCGTGTGAGATTAATTACATTCATCCTACAACTCCTCTCTGCTCAGATTCTGTGAATGTCATCAAGTGACCCCTGGGCCTCCGTAAGCAGGTCCTTCTGTAGTCAATGTTCGGACTCTGTCACATATCCTTTTTTTTTTACATTACGAATACAACATTTCACATGAGCCATACTGTGACTGTCAAAAAGGGGCAACATTTTTATTTATTGATTTTCACTATGACGTTCCGTCATTTTTTGTTGTACGTACCGTGACAATTTAAAAAAATGTTTTGAATGTTTTATATTTTGTTACAGGCATACAATGTCATCCTGCAATTACTGTTTGCACTGTTGCAGCTTTTCAAATGATCCATGCATTAGTTTTTAATGTCCAAAGGGGCAAAAGTGCAATGTTTCCATGTTGTTTTTACTCTGATATTCAAAACATGTTCAAAAATGTGTGTGTATGTGTAATGAATACATGTAAAAGCATCAGGAAAAAGACTACTGTGTTCAAGGTGGGAATAAAGAGTTGTTCATTATATTACACAATTGTGACTTAATTGGGTTTTATGGAAATTTGGACTGAGTATCCACATATGCGGACAACATTTTTCTCTAAAAGTACATCATATCAAAAGATGATTCTTAGTTTTTATTTTAATTAGGGTCCAATAAGCCCAAATAGCAAAGAGAAATAAAAAAAAAAAGCATGTAAAAAAACAGCTTGGGCCTTAAGAGGTTGAATAGTAAAACCTTAAAGTTGCATCTTACGTGCACAGGAAGCCAGTGCAGGTGAGCCAGTATAGGCGTAATATGATCAAACTTTCTTGTTCTTGTCAAAAGTGTAGCAGCCGCATTTTGTACCAACTGTAATCTTTTAATGCTAGACATAAAGAGAACCAATCGAGTCGTTTTGTGTAATTGTTTTGTTGTCAAATGTTAAGAGGTATTATTAAATTATTAAATCATAACATTAACCAAATCTGTTTACTTCGCCAACAACTTTATTAAAATGACCTCAACTGTACTCTGGATCCCAGTATATTTGATTAGAAATCAGGGGTCATTCAAATTGGAACTAACTCAGCAACCACCAGGGGTGTGTTTGCAACAATCATATTATTACTGAATCTACAGGGACTTGAGTTTCTTCTTGTCTTTAAAAAAACTAGTGACGACTATGTTTCTAACTTCAATCAGGGGTCTTTGAATGCACCATAGTTATGTGCAATGAGATGCAAAAGTGAAACTCGTACGTAACTTTCTACTGCCATCGATAGATTTATTATATTTTACCTTTCTTTTATCACCTAATCCTTGTTGCAAAATGTTGGTGCTAAATGTGAACTTTGATGATATTATGACGTCTGTGTTGAGTGACGTGTTTCATGCTGGGTTTATGCCATCCAGTTGTAAAGAACTATGTTGCCTTTTGATAGGAGATGTAGGCAGTCAGACATTCTTAATTTGATTCAAACACCCTTATTATTGAGAACCTTCATGGCTATATGTATATATTTATTTCATAACTTACATATTTATATAACAGAAAAAAAAATCTTCAAACTTTAAAAAAGCCCATGGGCACCCTTTGGCTTGCGGCCCCAGTATGGTGCTGCGTTGCAACAAAAACAGGATGAAGGTAAATCGCTGGTGTTTACTTGAAGTAACCTTTTGACAAGTGGAGGACGGTGACATTAGGCCCATGTGCGCACGTGTGGCTGAGCAGCGCCAAACACAATGGGAGGAACAAGCGACTAGATAGTGTAACAACCTTGTTAATGTTTATGTTAATAATGATGTCCAGAGTTCCTATGTTGGTAAACACACCGGGCTTTAAAGGTTATTGCGGGGAAGAATGAGGAAGTGTTAATGTGTCTGTGCAATTAGAGGAGAAAGGGATGTGTGTGCAAAAGGGAAGATTTGTTCTGAAATGTTGTCCATTGTTGGTTTAAGGTTGGCATACAAAGGTTTAAAAGAGCATCAGACTCTGGTTGACTGTCTGGACGCTACATTATCTAATGTTTTTTTTTTCATTTAAAAAGCATAATACATGTTAAGATTGTGCTGTTGGGGGAATACTTTTATTTTAATTTATTTCAATGAGTGATGAATCTGACATGTTTCACAATACGAGTTTTACATTTTTTAGGTACAAGCAGATTTTTCTACATTTCCTACAATGCATTGCCGCTGACTATATTAGCAGGTTTCGTTTGTAAACACGCTCATTGTTGCTGATCCTTCATCTTGTGATACTGATAATGCCGACGACGTGAGGCCTTGACAACACGATGTCCACTCGGTATAAACAGATAAACACAAATGTCACCAACTCATCCACAAACATGACTGTCTTTGCTCTCAAGGCTCTAATAGTTTTGAAAGTCCTTCAAAGTGTAAAATGGGTCGGGTTGTAAAATTCGATAGTTCACAAAGTCCGGGTATGAAACGTAAGAAAAGATGTCGTGGTCTATGCTCCACTCATACTTGTCAAACTGGTACAGATCCTTACATTACGGCTGTTTTTTCTCCTTATAACAACAAAGGGACTTTTAATTTCCCTCGTGTCACAGCTGGTGCAATGTTAGTCTGGATGAGAGAGGTGAGTAAGTAACAATAACAACAATTCAATTAAAACAACAGGAGCTACATCAAAAAAAGATACAAAGTGGATTAAAAATTATCGTTAAAAGGTGCATTAACTCAAAGCTTTACTAAAAAGAGAAGTTTTCAAATGTTTCTTAAAAGTCTCAAAACAGCCAAGATCACGGAGGGACTGGTGAAAGTTGTTCCAGAGTCTGGGAGCTATAGCCTGGAATGCCGGGTCTCCACAGGTTTTAAAATTGTTTTTTGGGATCTTTAGAAGACCCTGGCCTGAAGACCGGAGGCTGCGCCCTAAAGAGTAGGATCATAACAAGTCAGCGATGTCCTTAATGGCTCCACCATGCAACGTACGGAAAGTCAGGACTAAAATCTTAAATTCAATGCGGAGTACAGTATCCAATACAACTATTGTGAAAAGTTCTTTGACCAAGCACATCAAGTTACTGCAAAGTGAGGCTGTCATTTATTTAGACTCATTTCGACTTAAAAAATTGTTATGTTTCCCGTAAATACATGTGTAGGACAATCATTTGATTATTCACAAATACGTCTTTAATGCCGTCAGGTAGGACATCAGCTAATGACAGACACCTGGTGGTTTGTTCCTCTTCGCTATATATATATATATATATATTTTATATATATATATATATATATATATATATATGTATATACATATATACTGTACATCTATATACATATACAGTATATATGTATATGTATATATATATGTATATATTTATATATATATATATATATATATATATATATATATATATATATATATATATATATATATATATATATATATATATATATATGTATATATTTATATATATATATATATATATATATATATATATATATATATATATATATATATATATATATATATATATATATATATATATGTATATATGTATATATATATATATATATATATATATATATATATATATATATATATATATATATATATATATATATATATATTACTAAAGCAGTCACCCACACACTTGATCTTAGTGTGCTATCTAGTGGCTCCATTATGTACAATAACTATCACCACAAAAATGTTCTTAATTACCTGAAATTAAATAATCTGAACAAATAGGAAGTTGTCAGAGCACGTCATCATTTGGTGGAGTGCAGCAATCCATGCTCGCCTTTGCTGTTCACTTTCCAAGGAACGGGGGACTTCCTGTTTTAGCGTTGCCTGAAATGTGATGTGTTATTCCCACGATTCGTGAATAAAAGTACAGTTAGCAGCACGTCGTGTGTTGGCTCAACTTATTTCCACAATACGGAACAAGACATGGTGTCAGAATAAAAGGAAAGAAGAACTTCGCAACAAAATGGACGTCGCCGGAGTTCCGTCACCTCGTATGGATTGGGATGCGAGTAACCTGCCCGAAGCATGGCGGAAATTTAAGCTCCACGTAGAGTTGATGTTTTCTGGTCCTTTTAAGAAAAAAGGAGAGGACGAAAAGTGCAGCTACCTTCTCATTTGGATCGGCGAAAGAGGACGGGACATATATAACACATGGACACTTACAGACGACGAACGAAAGGTATTGATTACGTACTATGAGCACTATGAAGCATACGTCATGCCGAAGTCAAACATAATATTTGCTCGTTATAAATTTCACGAAAAAGTCCAAGGAGCTAACGAGCCATTTGAACAGTTTTTGACGGATTTGAGACTGCTTGTGAAGGACTGTAATTATGCAAACAAGGAGGAAATGGTGAGAGACCGTGTCGTGTTTGGGATCCAGTCACCTAAAGTAAGAGAAAAGCTACTGAGTGTCGGTTCTGATTTGACGTTGGATAAAGCTATAGAAATAGTCAGGTCTCATGACATGGCACAAGCACAGCTCAAAACTATAGCTAGCGGCAACAGCGGCCTGCACGAGCAGACTGTCCATGCTATCAGTCGCCATTTTCCAAGGAAGACAGCTTGGAAAACGCGCCATGACAAGGCAACAGAGAACGCCTACAGACCTGATGGGGACAGAGAGCGTCATAAAAGTTGTGGCTACTGCGGAAACAAGCCTCATGGAGCAAAAGACAGCTGTCCAGCCAAAGGTAAACAGTGCAAGATATGCAGCCAATGGAACCATTTCGCAAAAGTATGCCGCTCAAAGCAGAGTACAGGAGAGCACACTGTAAGTGAAATTGACTCCCTCAGCAAGACAGACAATGAAGACTTGTTTATTGATGCAGTTACACAAGGCAGCGGTAACAAAAGAGAAACTGAACAGGCATATGTAGATGTGTTGGTTGGACCAAGTAAAACTACTGTCACCTTCAAGCTAGACACTAGAGCCTCAGCTAATGTCATTCCCACTAATGTTTTCCAAAGGCTTGGGATACAGGACTCACTACAACCAACAACACGCCCTCTCTACGGCTAGGGGGGTGAGAGGCTATCCGTCAGAGGAAAATGCAACATTGAATGCCAGTACAAAAGCATCCATCTGACATTAAAGGTCCACATCGTTGACACACAAGCTCCTCCAGTGTTAGGATTATAAGCCTGTTTGGATTTTGGACTCATTAAACTTATACTGTCCGTGCACAGCACACCTGAGACACCGGTTATGGATGAGTTTGCTGATGTGTTCACAGGAATAGGACTGTTTCCTGGAGAGTGCACCATTCACATTAAACCCGAAGCAGTACCTGTAGTTCACCCACCTAGGCGCGTCCCTCTGGTCCTTTGCGACCGCCTCAAAGAGGAATTACAAAACATGGAAAAACAAGACATTATTGTAAAAGTCACTGAACCAACTGAATGGGTTAATTCAATGGTAGCAGCAGAAAAACCACGCACAGGAAAACTGAGAGTATGTCTGGATCCAAGGGACCTAAATAAAGTCATCAAACGCCTGCACTACCCCTTACCTACCCTTGAGGACACCACATCCAAATTGGCAGGAGCCTTTTTCTTCAGTGTAATGGATACAAGGTCAGGCTACTGGGCCATCAAGCTCTCAAATGAGTCCTCGAAGCTGACAACCTTCAACACTGTTTTTGGACGATACAGATTCCTTCGCTTACCTTTTGGACTGATTTCGACTCAAGATGAGTTTCAGCGTAAAGTTGACGAGACTTATGAGGGTTTGCAGGGTGTCACAGCAATAGTCGATGATATCCTCATCTATGGCAAGACTAAAGAAGAACATGATACCAACCTCCGTGCAATGTTACAACGCTCCAGGGAGCAAGGAGATAAGCTCAACCCAGATAAGAGTACAATCTGTGCCACTGAAGTCAGCTACTTTGGGCACGGAATCACCAAGGATGGAATCAAGCCTTATCCAGCCAAGATTGCAGCTGTGAGGGACATGTAGCCACCAAAAGACAAAGGTGAGCTGGAAACAATCCTTGGCATGATTAACTATTTGTCCAAATTTGCCCCTGGACTGTCTGATGTCAATGCACCCATGCGTCACCTGTTAAAAGAATCGAATGAATTCAGATGGGATGCACAGCAGGAGGAAGCATTCGGAAAAATTAAAGAGCTCCTCACTCAGGAACCAGGTCCAGTGTTAAGATATTTTGACCCGAGCAAGGAACTCAGACTCCAAGTTGACGCATCAAAATATGGATTAGGGGCAGTACTATTACAAGAAGGAAAGCCCATAGGCTATGCATCTATGTCACTAACTGATTGTGAAGTCAATTATGCACAAATTAAGAAGGAGTTATTTGCTATTCTGTATGGGTGCAAGCGTTTCCACCAGTACATATATGGTCGCCACATCACCGTGGAAAGTGACCATAAGCCACTTGAATCCATTTTGCGAAAACCACTTGCAGCAGCGCCTCCAAGGTTACAAAGAATGATGCTTAATAACTTCACCATCACTCACAGACCAGGCAAAGACATCCCTGTCGCAGACACTCTCTCCAGAAAGTCACTGCCTGACCAGGACACCAGCCTCAGTGAAGGTATGGACATGCAGGTGCACACCGTTTATAGTAACCTACCTGTCAGTGACACCAGACTTGAAGACATCAAGGTAGAGACTGGAAGGGAGGCTCAACTCATCTTGCTGAAAAAGACAATTAAGTCAGGATGGCCCGAGGAGAGGAAACGATGCCCTCAGAACATAGTACGTCCCGGTATTGGAACTACCGGGACGAGCTCTCGCAGATGAATAACATCTGTTCACATTGCAAAGTCCCTTATGGAAAAGGCCAAAGCTGATCAGAAAGACCCTTATCTGAGTCTGCTTGAATATCGCAATACCCCAGTAGACAATTTCAAATCACCAGTTCAGCTGCTCATGAGTCATCGCACACGCTCAATCCTGCCTAACACCCATCAGCAGCTGCAACCCAAAACTATCAGCCACAAGGATGTTCACATCATGAGAACCAACAAACAACACCAGCAGAAGAAATACTATGACAGATCAGCAAAGCAAATGTCACCTTTGCATGAAGGACAATACATTTGTTTTCAGGAGAAAGGCTACTGGAAACCAGCAGTTATCATTCGTTCAGCTGATACTGAAAGATCATACCACATACGCGCATCAGGAGGACAAGGAACAGACGACATCTCCTGGACTCAAGTGAGACACTGACCACTCAGACTGAAGAAAACACAAAACATGACACACAACATGCACTGCACACTGACACACCACACACCTCAAAGATAACAAGAGAAACAGCCCCACAGGCTGTGCGGTATCAGACAAGGTCTGGGCATGAGGTTAAGCCCAGAGTTATTATGGACTTATAAAAAATATGCTCAATGGTGTTCAGATTTGTACCAGTCAATGACATTGTGATTGTGTTTCTATTTACAACAGTATGACATTCGAGCAAGTTAAGTGATAATTGAAATCTGTTGTTGAATTCTTACTTTATGGCAGTCGTACATGTGCTACTTGAATTTCAATACGTTTCAGTAATGGTTATTGCACAGAGAGTGTTTTCTTGAATGTTGTGTTCCAGTTCAATGAGGCGCGCATCATTCCAACGCGCACCAGGGTTTGTTATAACAACGACAAGCCCTGGTTCACACCCAAGCTCCGACAGCTGCGCAAAAAGAAGGAGGCTGCGTGGAGAAGCGGGGACCGAAGTACATACAAAGAAGCGAAGTACCACTTCAGCAGGGAAGTGGAGAAAGCTAAATCTGTGTACTCTAACCGTCTACAGGAACAGTTCCGCTCCAATGATTCTGCGGCAGTTTGGAGAGGTCTGAGGGCCCTTACGAACTATAAGCCCAAAACCCCCCAGGCCCTGAATGACCGGACTCTCGCTCAGGGCCTCAACACACATTACTGTCGTCATGAACGGCCTTCAGCTCATCAAAGCCATGCTCCCCCCACCATCACACTCCCCACCAATGCCAGCACTTCATTAAAGGAGTTAAAGGACTCAAAGGACTCGAATGACATCACAGGACTCCAAAAACATCATAAGACTGTAAAGACCCTCTCCATCAAAGAAGAGGATGTACGCCGGCAGTTCTTGAAGCTTAATACGCGGAAGGTAATGATGGGTTGATGAGGCCTCATGAAGCGTTTCGACACATTGCAAAACTGTATTGATACTGTGTCGATACTGTGTCACTAAATACTGACATCTGCTGGACATTAAAAATCCCTACAGGCAACCTATGGACCGACTCCACTGACACTGATTTTATGACCTAGTATATACAATAATATAAACCAAGTCATTGTATTTCATTTAGGATTATTTCATATCTTCATTTAAATAAAAATATATTTTTATCTTTTTTAGATACAGTCAAATAATGTGAACATGTATCATGACTAGGATGGTAGAAGGTGGGGATTGAACCCCAGTAACCGATTGCTGGCACGGCCACGCTACCAACTTCGCCACGCCGTCATTCCTATACCTTCTCTAGTAACAGTAGTGATGGGTCCTGCAACACAGATGCATAGGCGCATGCGTCGAGCTCATAGAGCGAAACCCTGTGTCGGTGCGCGTACCGCTTTTAGAAAGTCACGTGACCGATCATGAGCTGCTTTGGTCACGTGACCGATACGCGAACTGTATCGCACTGATGCCTCCTCTGTGCCCTGTGAGCAACGTTCCCTCTAAGGTGCACGCCCGCGCAATTGCGCAGTGCTCAAGCGTCCTCCGCGCACACCGTGCGCCGCACACCGTGCGCCGCACACCGTGCGCCGCACAGCCAATATATGCCGCGCACCAAATCAAACCCATCTGAATTCTAAACAAATTAAACACATTTATTCTGTGTAATTTTGAAATGCAACTTTGAGTGACAGTGACAACAAGCGGCCCTAATGGTGTTCGTCAACAACACGCATTGCGCCGCTTCCTAATAAACACAGTTTGGCGTGCAGGCGTCAGTGCGATACAGTTCATGAGCGGTCACGTGACCAGACAGCTCATGAGCGGTAACGTGACCAAAACAGCTCGTGTTCGGTCACGTGACTTTCTAAAAGCGATACGCGCACCGACACAGGGTATCGTTCTATGAGCTCGACGCATGCGCCGATGCATCGGTGTTGCCGGACCCATCACTAGCGGAAGGCCCCCGGGCCGGATGGTGTCTCCCCCTCCACTCTCAGACACTGTGCGGACCAGCTGGCTCCTGTCTTCACTGACATTTTTAACACCTCTCTGGAGCTATGCCGCGTGCCGTCCTGCTTTAAGACCTCGACCATTGTCCCTGTCCCCAAGAAAGCACGGATCCCAGGACTAAATGACTACAGGCCGGTCGCGCTGACGTCTGTGGTCATGAAGTCCTTTGAGCGCTTGGTCCTGCCCCACCTCAAGGACATCACCGCCCCCCTCCTGGACCCACTGCAGTTCGCCTACAGAGCCAACAGGTCTGTGGATGATGCAGTGAAGCTGGCCCTCCACTTCATCCTGGAGCATCTGGACTCCCCAGGAACCTACGCTAGGATCCAGTTTGTGGACTTCAGCTCTGCCTTCAACACCATCCTCCCTGGACTGCTACGAGACAAGCTCTACCAGCTCAGCGTGCCCGACTCCCTCTGCAGTTGGATTAATGACTTCCTGACAGACCGAAGACAGCACGTACGGCTGGGGAAGATTGTCTCGGACAGTCGAACCACAAACACTGGTACTCCTCAGGGCTGTGTACTCTCCCCCTGGCTCTTCTCCCTGTATACAAACTGCTGCACCTCCAGTCACCAATCCGTAAAACTGCTCAAGTTTGCGGATGACACCACCCTCATCGGGCTCATCTCGAATGGCGATGAGTCCGCCTACAGGAGAGAGGTGGGCCGGCTGACGTCCTGGTGCAGCCTCAACAACCTGGAGCTGAACGCCCAGAAAACAGTGGAGATGATCATGGACTTCAGGAAAGTCACAGCCCCACCATCCCCCCTCACCCTGATTGACTCTCCCACCCCCGTCCCCATTGTGGACTCCTTCCGTTTCTTGGGCACCATCATCACCCAGGACCTCAAGTGGGAGCTGACCATCAGCTCCCTCATCAAGAAGGCCCAGCAGAGGATGTACTTCCTGCGGCAGCTGAGGAAACTTAAGGTGCCGACCGAGATGTTGGTGCAGTTTTACTCAGCCATCATAGAGTCCATCCTGACCTCCTCCATCACAGTGTGGTTCCCCGGCGCCACAGTCCAGGATAAGAATAGACTGCAGCGCATCGTTCGTGCTGCTGAGAAGGTGATTGGCTGCAAGCTCCCATCCCTCCAGGACTTGTTCTCCTCCAGGACCAGGAGGCGTGTGGGTCGGATCACAGCTGACTCTTCTCACCCTGGACACACGCTATTCTCCCCTCTCCCCTCAGGCAGGAGACTACGCTCCATCCAGACCCACACCTCCCGCTTCTGAACAGTTTTTTCCCCCTCGGCCATCAGGCAAATGAACAATACTCCTAACAGCAGCTCCTTGAATTCCTTGAATTCCTTCTAAGTCTATCTGATAGCTCATTTACAGCTCTTTTTATTACCAAATATGTGTTATATGTTTTTATGTCGCACGTTTGCACCAAGAACAATTCCTAGTTTGTGAACCTGTTCTCAAACAATGGCAATAAAACTATTCTGATTCTGATATTTTTCTAAAAGAAGGGGGATGATATATTCTTATAGGTAATACGATCTCCGGTCACACATTTGACCCATCACCCTTGATCACCCCCTGGGAGGTGAGGGGAGCAGTGGCCAGCAGCAGTGGCCGCGCCCTGGAATCATTTTTGGTGATTTATTCCCCAATTCCAACCCTTGATGCTGAGTGCCAAGCAGGGAGGTAATGGGTCCCATTTTTATAGTCTTTGGTATGACTCGGCCGGGGTTTGAACTCACAACCTACCGATCTCAGGGCGGACACTCTAACCACTAGGCAACTGAGTATTCCCACGAGTCGTGAATAAAAGTACAGTTAGCAGCACGTCATGTGTTGGCTCAACTTATTTCCACAATACGAAACAAGACACCCATCTACCACCAATGTGATCTGTTTTTATTTACTTACTGAGATATATTTACATCTTTTTCCATTACTTTACTTTCTTCCATAATGGAAGTAAACTATCCTTCAATTTTCTACTGCTTGATCCCTCTCGAGCATATCCCAAACTAAATTTAAAAAATCCTAACCTGCATGTCTACGATGAGCCTAAGCTAGTAGGGGCAAACTGTCAGACTATTGTCAGGGTGTCAGTAACGACGACAACGGAATTAATTTTTCATAGGTTGAAAGATAATTCCCATTTCATATATTCGCTCTCAAGTTTAATGGACTATGCTCTTGTGGTTATATGGATTTACATACAACAAAATCTCACTGTGAGATTTTTTTTTCTTCTAAAAAATACATTGTTATTTACGCTGTAAACAAAGTAAACTGCATGAAAACGTGAAGAAATGAGAAAGTCATAATTTATTTTCAATATACAACACATTGTACTGTAAAGTGGCCCCTGCAAAGATGGCCGACACGTAGGCACGTTGCATACATTAACTGCGCCTGCGCGGTAACGTGTCTTTTTGTAGGACAGCTATGGTCTACGTCACCTCCTGTCGTCACGTCTTGCTATTGCTATTTCCGTGTTGCTGTGCTAATCATATCGATCGATGAGGAAAGGTGTAATCTATTCCAGTCACTGGGTAAGAGACAACATAGTTATTGAATATATGTTTACGCATTCCGGATGATATTTGGCTATCGACAATCGCTATATGTGTTGTGTTTAAATTGTAGAACAACGTCCGTGCTGAACATTTCCACCGAGCTGGCGAGGTGAGACGCCATACAACTCACATACATTGACTCGACGGTGAGTGAAAATACTTATCAGCAGCTGATATTTATCTTTATTTGGTGTTATTAATTGCGTGTATTTTATATTGTGGTGGCAAAGGCTATTATCTCCTCCAGCCTTATTGTTACTGATACAAGGAGTGACGTCATAGTGCAATCTTGACCATAGCACGAGGAACTTGTGATAATATTTTATCTAAATGAATGTGGTATTTACTCTGTGCGATTTGCAAAAATATTACGTTTTTGAAAATGGTTATTAAAGTGTTGCACGTTGTGTAGCATGTAGGCCGCACAGTCAAGAACTGGGTTCAAATCTCTGTTTATAATACTGTAAAGTAACACATTCATCATCATCATAATTTCTTTTTCTTCATTTCATGAAAATGCATGTATACAAGCCACGTACAGTTCACACTTTCATTGTGTTTTTGTTTCTTATACATTTCCATGATCAGAAAGGAGCAAATGGAAGAATAATATTCTTATATTTATCTGCCCCCTTTTTTTACACATTATTTTACATGACTTTATCACTGTTCCCTCCACCAACACCAGAACTCCAACATACTTTTAATTTTCATTTAAGCATTTTCACAATGACACGTCCAATCAAAATCAAGAATTAATCCATCCATCCATTTTCTACCGCTTGTCCCTTTTGGGGTCAGTTTGATATAATGCCAGTTGTCTCTTTTTGTAACTTTTTAAGTTCAAAACTATTCTTACAACTTTAAGTCTTTCTTTAGGGAATTCCATGCTTTCACACCAGCAACAGACAAGCACATTTGTTTCAAATTTGTTCGCGCTCCTGGATGTTTAAAGTCATACGGTCTTCTGTGATTCTCATCTTCAGACGTGAACACAAATAACTTTTGTAAGTCCTTTGGAATAACTTTATTTCTAGCTTTGAACATCACTAATAGAGTATGCAATTCTGCAAAGTCATTTAGTTTTAATAATCCTGACCTAATGAAGAGTGCATTTGTGTGGTCTCTATATCCTACTTTAAAAATAATACAAATTGCTCTTTTCTGTAAAAGAAATAAAGGTATTATGTTGCTGTGATATGTATTTCCCCATATTTATACACAGTAATTTAAATAAGGTAGAATAATTGCGCAATATAACATTCTCATTGTATTATACGGGGAACTGTATTTAACCTTGTTTGAAAATAAATAAGCTTTTAGATAACTTATTTTTCACATGCAATATATGATCTTTCCATGTCAACTTTTTTTATCTAGGATGACCCATGACACATTGAAGCCCATTGATTGATTGATTTTTGATTGAAACTTTTATTAATAGATTGCACAGTACAGTACATAGTCCGTACAATTAACCACTAAATGGTAACACCCGAATACGTTTTTCAACTTGTTTAAGTCGGGGACCACGTAAATCAATTCATGGTACAAATATATACTATCATCATAATACAGTCATCACACAAGTTAATCATCAGAGTTTATACATTGAATTATTTACATTATTTACAATCCGGGGGGTGGGATGAGGAGGGTTTGGTTGATATCAGCACTTCAGTCATCAACAATTGCATCATCAGAGAAATGGACATTGAAACAGTGTAGGTCAGACTTGGTAGGATATGTACAGCGAGCAGAGAACATATTGAGTTCAGATAGCATAAGAACAAGTATATACATTAGAAATACATTTGATTATTTACATTTGGTTATTTACAATCCGGGGAGGTGGGATGTGGAGGGCGGAGGGTGTTAGTCAAGGGTTGAAGTTGCCTGGAGGTGTTGTTTTAGTGTGGTTTTGAAGGAGGATATAAATGCACTTTCTTTTACACCTGTTGGGAGTGCATTCCATATTGATGTGGTATAGAAGGAGAATGAGTTAAGACCTTTATTAGATCGGAATCTGGGTTTAACGTGGTTTGTTTCTATCTATCCATCCATCCTCTACCACTTGTCCCTCTCGGGTTCGTGTTTGTTATTGGTGCACACAAACTTACTGTTTCCTTTAACCACTTTTGATTGGCCAGTAGGCCAAGGAAATACAAGCAAAATCCTCAGCCTCTTGCAGATAGATTATAGGTTGTATTCAGTCACATGACTGTTGAATGGAAGCAAAATAAAGTGGTGGTCCATCAAACCAACATGGCTACTGTGCAGCAAACAGTATGCAAACTATCTTACTATGCAAGGGATCTAGTTCTTACCGTTAAAAGCAGATACCAGTAAAAAAAAAAAATCTAACTTTGCAATCAAATTGATCTTTATACGTTATAAAGAGCTGCCACCTTACCGTGGTAGAGGAGTTTGCGTGTCTCAATGATCCTAGGAGCTATGTTGTCCGGGGGCTTCCATTCCCCCTGGTAGGGTCTCCCAAGACAAACAGGTCCTAGGTGAGGAATCAGACAAAGAGCAGCTCGAAGACTTCTATGGAAATACAAGAACCGAGACTCAGATTTCCCTCGCCCGGACGTGGGTCACCGGGGCCCCCCTCTGGAGCCAGGCCCGGAGTTGGGGCACGACGGCGAGCGCCTGGTGGCCGGGCCTGTCCCCATGGGGCCCGGCCGGGCACAGCCCGAAGAGGCAACGTGGGTCCCCCCTCCAATGGGCTCACCACCCATAGCAGGGGCCATAGAGGTTGGGTGCAATGTGAGCTGGGCGGCAGCCGAAGGCAGGGCACTTGGCGGTCCGATCCTCGGCTACAGAAGCTAGCTCTTGGGACGTGGAACGTCACTTAGCTGGGGGGGAAGGAGCCTGAGCTAGTGCGCGAGGTGGAGAAGTTCCGGCTAGACATAGTCGGACTCACTTCGACGCACAGCAAGGGCTCTGGAACCAGTTCTCTCGAGAGGGGATGGACTCTCTTCCACTCTGGCGTTGCCGGCAGTGAGAGGCGACGGGCTGGGGTGGCAATTCTTGTTGCCCCCCGGCTCAGAACCTGCATGTTGGAGTTCAACCCAGTGGACGAGAGGGTAGCTTCCCTCCGCCTTCGGGTGGGGGGAAGGGTCCTGACTGTTGTTTGCGCTTACGGGGCAAACAGCAGCTCAGAGTACCCACCCTTTTTGGATTCACTCGAGTGAGTACTTGAGGGTGCTCCCCCGGGTGATTCCCTCGTTCTACTGGGGGACTTCAACGCTCATATTGGCAACGACAGTGAAACCTGGAGAGGCGTGATTGGTAAGAATGGCCGCCCAGATCTGAACCCGAGTGGTGTGTTGTTATTGGACTTTTGTGCCCGTCACGGATTGTCCATAACGAACACCATGTTCAAGCATAAGGGTGTCCATATGTGCACTTGGCACCAGGACACCCTGGGCCGCAGTTCCATGATCGACTTTGTAGTTGTGTCATCAGATTTGCGGCCTCATGTTTTGGACACTCGGGTGAAGAGAGGGGCGGAGCTTTCTACCGATCACCACCTGGTGGTGAGTTGGCTGCGATGGTGGGGGAGGATGCCGGACAGACCTGGCAGGCCCAAACGCATTGTGAGGGTTTGCTGGGAACGTCTGGCAGAGTCTCCTGTCAGAGAGAGTTTCAATTCCCACCTCCGGAAGAACTTTGAACATGTCACGAGGGAGGTGCTGGACATTGAGTCCGAGTGGACCATGTTTCGCACCTCTATTGTCGAGGCGGATGATTGGAGCTGTGGCTGCAAAGTAGTTGGTGCCTGTCGTGGCGGTAATCCTAGAACCCGTTGGTGGACACCGGCGGTGAGGGATGCCGTCAAGCTGAAGAAGGAGTCCTATCGGGTTCTTTTGGCTCAAAGGACTCATGAGGCAGCGGACAGGTACCGACAGGCCAAGCGGTGTGCGGCTTCAGCGGTCGCAGAGGCAAAAACTCGGACATGGGAGGAGTTCGGGGAAGCCATGGAAAACGACTTCCGGACGGCTTCAAAGCGATTCTGGACCACCATCCGCCGCCTCAGGAAGGGGAAGCATTGCACTATCAACACCGTGTATGGTGAGGATGGTGTTCTGCTGACCTCGACTGCGGATGTTGTGGATCGGTGGAGGGAATACTTCGAAGACCTCCTCAATCCCACCAACACGTCTTCCTATGAGGAAGCAGTGCCTGGGGAATCTGTGGTGGGCTCTCCTATTTCTGGGGCTGAGGTTGCTGAGGTAGTTAAAAAGCTCCTCGGTGGCAGGGCCCCGGGGGTGGATTAGATCCGCCCGGAGTTCCTTAAGGCTCTGGATGCTGTGGGGCTGTCTTGGTTGACAAGACTCTGCAGCATCGCGTTGACATCGGGGGCGGTACCTCTGGATTGGCAGACCGGGGTGGTGGTTCCTCTCTTTAAAAAGGGGAACCGGAGGGTGTGTTCTAACTATCGGGGGATCACACTCCTCAGCCTTCCCGGTAAGGTCTATTCAGGTGTACTGGAGAGGAGGCTACGCCGGATAGTTGAACCTCGGATTCAGGAGGAACAGTGTGGTTTTCGTCCTGGTCGTGGAACTGTGGACCAGCTCTATACTCTCGGCAGGGTCCTTGAGGGTGCATGGGAGTTTGCCCAACCAGTCTACATGTGCTTTGTGGACTTGGAAAAGGCATTCGACCGTGTCCCTCGGGAAGTCCTGTGGGGAGTGCTCAGAGAGTATGGGGTATCGGACTGTCTGATTGTGGCGGTCCGCTCCCTGTATGATCAGTGTCAGAGCTTGGTCCGCATTGCCGGCAGTAAGTCGGACACGTTTCCAGTGAGGGTTGGACTCCGCCAAGGCTGCCCTTTGTCACCGATTCTGTTCATAACTTTTATGGACAGAATTTCTAGGCGCAGTCAAGGCGTTGAGGGGATCCGGTTTGGTGGCTGCGGGATTAGGTCTCTGCTTTTTGCAGATGATGTGGTCCTGATGGCTTCATCTGGCCAGGATCTTCAGCTCTCACTGGATCGGTTCGCAGCTGAGTGTGAAGCGACTGGGATGAGAATCAGCACCTCCATGTCCGAGTCCATGGTTCTCGCCCGGAAAAGGTTGGAGTGCCATCTCCGGGTTGGGGAGGAGATCTTGCCCCAAGTGGAGGAGTTCAAGTACCTCGGAGTCTTGTTCACGAGTGAGGGAAGAGTGGATCGTGAGATCAACAGGCGGATCGGTGCGGCGTCTTCAGTAATGCGGGCGCTGTATCGGTCCGTTGTGGTGAAGAAGGAGCTGAGCCGCAAGGCAAAGCTCTCAATTTACCGGTCGATCTACGTTCCCATCCTCACCTATGGTCATGAGCTTTGGGTTATGACCGAAAGGACAAGATCACGGGTACAAGCGGCCGAAATTAGTTTCCTCCGCCGGGTGGCGGGTCTCTCCCTTAGAGATAGGGTGAGAAGCTCTGTCATCCGGGAGGAGCTCAAAGTAAAGCCACTGCTCCTCCACATCGAGAGGAGCCAGATGAGGTGGTTCGGGCATCTGGTCAGGATGCCACCCGAACGCCTCCCTACGGAGGTGTTTAGGGCACGTCCGACCGGTAGGAGGCCACGGGGAAGACCCAGGACACGTTGGGAAGACTATGTCTCCCGGCTGGCCTGGGAACGCCTCGGGATCCCCCGGGAAGAGCTAGACGAAGTGGCTGGGGAGAGGGAAGTCTGGGCTTCCCTGCTTAGGCTGCTGCCCCTGCGACCCGACCTCGGATAAGCGGAAGAAGATGGATGGATGGATGGACGTTATAAAAAAAGATTAGTCTAGTGATCTCAAGGGATTATTCGTTCGGTCGCATTCTCTTAGACACGTCGAACTATCTAGTGCTCCAGACGTCATTCTACACGTAAAAACGGATGAAAACTTGGAAAAGCATGGAGGCCTACAATTTCTTTGTGTATGGCTCCCAGATAAATCATGCATTGTTTTTGCTCGTGTAAGGTTGCATTTCATGATTTAACTTTTCGTCTTGCAAGGACGTGTCCTTGTAAACAAACTGCTAGCAGCACTCGATAGCACTGTGTCACTGTTTTTCATTTTCACATTATGTTAAGCACTCATTAATATAACTGGTGACGCCACTGAAGATCTGGTTGGTTGTGCAAGAAAACGGGGTCTTGGCTCCAGAGGTGCCGCCTCCGTCTGCGCGCTACGTCTTTGCGGTGCTGGGGTCGGTCTTTCGGCCGATCTTGGGGTCACCTCCCGGTGGACCGCCAGGTGGTCCTCAGCCAGGGTCACTGCGGTCATCAGGTCCCACGGACGGTGGTAACGGACCCACGCTGCGGTTCTGGTTGGGAGCGCATCCACAAACTGTTCAAGGAGGATGAGCTCGAACATTCGGCTGTCAGACTCCTGGGGTTGGATCCACCGGGTTGCCACGTCTCGGAGCTGCTGCGCTAGCGCAAACGGGCGGTCTTCGGGACCCAGCCGCATGGTGCAGAACCGGCGTTCCAATATTGCGCGGCGCAGGCTGGGGATGTGCACCCGGGCAGGCGCCGGTTCTCTAAGCACCGCCAGCTGCGCCTCCCCGCCAGGAGCGGCAGCAGCTTCACACCCCACTCCTCGTCTGGCCGGTCACATGCTGCTGCCGTGGCTTCGAAGATGTCGAGGAATGCTTGCGGGTCTTCAGCCTCCGCCATGCGCTGCATGGAGGTAGTCGTCCCCGCCTTCGCAGAGCCTCCCGTCCGGCTCACCAGCGCTTGCAGAATTTGGGTCTGCTGGCGGCCCGTCTCCATCTGCTGCTGGGTCGCTGCTGACACCTCTGCCAGGACACTTCCGAGCGCCTCCAGGGGGTTGGGGCCGACATCTCTCCTTGGTCCTTGCTTCTTTGGGCGCCAACTGTGACACGCACTGTGTCGCGGGGTTCTTCAGGACCGACAGAACACGACCAAGCCTGGTTGCCAGGTTACAGAGTTCGTTTTATTTTCTTTCAAAGGCTCTTCTGCTTCCACACTTCTCCTGTTCCTGCCTTTCGGCTCTCCCTTTCCCCCCCCCTCTCACGGTTACCAACGCTGCTAATAAAGAGACAGGTGATTAGCTAACTCGTTTCAGCTGAGGTATCCACTCACCTGTCATCTGCTTCACAGCCGGCTACTGCACATGCTCTGCCCGCAGGTGACGCGTGGACCACGCCCCTTCCACACTCACATTTTCCTCCTTTTTATTTAGACTCGCCCAGTTGCTTTACAAAACACTAATAGCAAACATGTGTTTCAACCACCTCGAAACAAAATAACATTTCCAATAATATCAAGATAAGACTTAAATGGGAAATCCATCATCCATCCATTTTCTACCGCTTGTCGAAGGTCGCGGGGGTGCTGCAGCCTATCTCAACTGCATTCGGGCGGAAGTCGGGGTACACCCTGGACAAAACAGATAGACAGACAATATTCACGCTCACATTTAAATAGAAAATACTAATATTATTAGTATATTAAACAAACCTTTAATGAAATAAATAGTGCACACTTGTGCATTCTTTGACTCCCTTCTACTGGAGACTTACATTTGAGAGCCACTTTTTTTGTCATCATATCACAAAATCTTGGCATCTTGCACCCTTCTTGATTATCTCTTGAAGAACTCTGAAGAAATGTTTATCTTTTTTGCGATTTGAGAAGTTACATCAGCCTGAAACAACGCAAGCATTGGGCCTTTTTCTTCCAGAAAACAAAATGCTGCCCAGAACACTTTGACAACAGACGCTCGCTTAGCCACCATTTCGTGGCTTGCATATTTCTTGAGCCGGACACGATGTCAGTGGAATACAACCTATTGTGGTAATTAATACTTCAATGCACCGCCCGCGACCCCAAAAGAGACAAGCGGTAGAAAATGGATGGATGGATGGATGGACGTCTATTCATAATAATCCGATTAATCTACTAATTGTTTAGATCAGACGTGGGCAAAATACGGCATGCAAACCGAATATGGTCCGTTAAGCTTTTCAAAGTGGCCCGCTGACCGTTTACAAATTATTTTTGTAAAGACCTTTAACATCAAAACTATGAATGTGCAGTGCCATTTGGGTGTCAGGAACAGACGCAGAAGCA
Source organism: Entelurus aequoreus (assembly GCF_033978785.1). Lineage (NCBI taxonomy): Eukaryota > Metazoa > Chordata > Actinopteri > Syngnathiformes > Syngnathidae > Entelurus > Entelurus aequoreus. The sequence continues at coordinate 37,064,816 of NC_084743.1, forward strand.
GATTTGTACAACAAAGTTCTGCAGAAAAGTGATATTTCAGATTGTGTTCTTTACCCTTTGCGTTCATATTTTTCTGTGTTTGTTGCATTTTGCTTGATTGTAAAAGGTGTCAATCGGGGATGTGGTCTGGGAAGTAAAAGATGAGCGATTATTTGTATGTTCTTAATATTCAGTGTTTTAACGTTCATAGGTAATATTGTAAATCTCAATTTTTTTATCATGATGTACTTTGTGAATGTCGCATTCAGTAATATTACATATTTTTTTTAGGTTTGTCTGTTATTTTTAGCATTCTATCAGATATTATTATCTCCTCTCTGAGCTGCCACCTTAACGTGGTAGAGGTGTTTGCGTGTCCCAATGATCCTAGGAGCTATGTTGTCCGGGGGCTTCTATGCCCCCTAGTAGGGTCTCCCAAGACAAACTGGTCCTAGGTGAGTGATCAGACAAAGAGCAGCTCGAAGACCTCTATAAAGAACACAAACAAAGGACCCAGATTTCCCTCGCCCGGACGCAGGTCACCGGGACCCCCCTCTGGAGCCAGGCCCGGAGTTGGGGCACGATGGCGAGCGCCTGGTGGCCGGGCCTGTCCCCATGGGGCACGGCCGGGCACAGCCCGAAGAGGCAACGTGGGTCCCCCCTCCAATGGGCTCACCACCCATAGCAGGGGCCATAGAGGTCGGGTGCAGTGTGAGCTGGGCAGCAGCCGAAGGCAGGGCACTTGGCGGTCCGATCCTCGGCTACATAAGCTAGCTCTTTGGACGTGGAATGTCACCTCGCTGGGGGGGAAGGAGCCTGAGCTAGTGCGTGAGGTGGAGAAGTTGAGGCTAGATATAGTCGGACTCACTTTGACGCACAGCAAGGGCTCTGGAACCAGTTCTCTTGAGAGGGGCTGGACTCTCTTCCACTCTGGCGTTGCCAGCAGTGAGAGGCGACGGGCTGGGGTAGCAATTCTTGTTGCCCCCCGGCTCAAAGCCTGCACGTTGGAGTTCAACCCAGTGGACGAGAGGGTAGCTTCCCTCCGCCTTCGGGTGGGGGGATGGGTCCTGATTGTGGTTTGCGCTTACGCACCAAACGGCAGCTCAGAGTACCCACCCTTTTTGGATTCACTCGAGGGAGTACTGGAGAGTGCTCCCCCGGGTGATTCCCTCGTTCTACTGTGGGACTTCAACGCTCATGTTGGCAACGACAGTGAAACCTGGAGAGGCGTGATTGGTAAGAATGGCCGCCCGGATCTGAACCCGAGTGGTGTTTTGTTATTGGACTTTTGTGCTCGTCACAGATTGTCCATAGCAGACACCATGTTCAAACATAAGGGTGTCCATAAGTGCACTTGGCACCAGGACACTCGTTGGCCGCAGTTCCATCATCGACTTTGTAGTTGTGTCATCGGATTTGTGGTCTCATGTTTTGGACACTCGGGTGAAGAGAGGGGCGGAGCTTTCTATCGATCACCACCTGGTGGTGAGTTGGCTGCGATGTTGGGGGAGGATGCCAGACAGACCTGGCAGGCCCAAACGCATTGTGAGGGTTTGCTGGGAACGCCTGGCAGAGTCTCCTGTCAGAAAGAGTTTCAATTCCCACCTCCGGAAGAACTTTCAACTTGTCACAAGGGAGGTGCTGGACATTGAGTCCTAGTGGACGATGTTCCATACCTCTATTGTCGAGGCAAACGATTGGAGCTGTGGCCGCAAGGTGGTTGGTGCCTGTCATGGCGGTAATCCTAGAACCCGCTGGTGGACACCAGCGGTGAGGGATGCCGTCAAGCTGAAGAAAGAGTCCTATCGGGTTCTTTTGGCTCATAGGACTCCTGAGGCAGCGGACAGGTACCGACAGGCCAAGCGGTGTGCGGCTTCAGCGGTCGCAAAGGCAAAAACTCTGACATGGGGGGAGTTCGGAGAAGCCATGGAAAACGACTTCCGGACGGCTTCGAAGCGATTCCAGACCACCATCCGCCGCCTCAGGAAGGGGAAGCAGTGCAATGTCAACACCGTGTATGGTGGGGATGGTGTTCTGCTGACCTCGACTGCGGATGTTGTGTATCGGTGGAGGGAATACTTCGAAGACCTCCTCAATCCTACCAGCACATCTTCCTATGAGGAAGCAGTGCCTGGGGAATCTGTGGTGGGCTGAGGTTGCCGAGGTAGTTAAAAAGCTCCTCGGTGGCAAGGCCCCGGGGGTGGATGAGACCCGCCCGGAGTTCCTTAAGGCTCTGGATGCTGTGGGACTGTCTTGGTTGACAAGACTCTGCAACATCGCGTGGACATCGGGGGCGGTACCTCTGGATTGGCAGACCGGGGTGGTGGTTCCTCTCTATAAGAAGGGGAACCGTAGGGTGTGTTCCAACTATCGTGGGATCACACTCATCAGCCTTCCCGGTAAGGTCTATTCAGGTGTACTGGAGAGGAGGCTACGCCGGATAGTCGAACCCCGGATTCAGGAGGAACAGTGTGGTTTTCGTCCTGGTCGTGGAACTGTGAACCAGCTCTATACTCTCGGCAGGGTCCTTGAGGGTGCATGGGAGTTTGCACAACCAGTCTACATGTGCTTTGTGAACTTGGAGAAGGCATTTGACCGTGTACCCCGGGAAGTCCTGTGGAGAGTGCTCAGAGAGTATGGGGTAATGGACTGTGTTATTGTGGCGGTCCGCTCCCTGTATAATCAGTGTCAGAGCTTGGTCCGCATTGCTGGCAGTAAGTCGGACTCGTTTCCAGTGAGGATTGGACTCCGCCAAGGCTGCCCTTTGTCACCGATTCTGTTCATAACTTTTATGGACATAATTTCTAGGCGCAGTCAGGGCGTTGAGGGTATCTGGTTTGGTGGCTGCAGGATTAGGTCTCTGCTATTTGCAGATGATGTGGTCCTGATGGCTTCATCTGGCCAAGATCTTCAGCTCTCACTGGATCGGTTCGCAGCCGAGTGTGAAGCGACTGGGATGGGAATCAGCACCTCCAAGTCCGAGTATATGGTTCTCACTAGGGTTGGGTATCGAGTATCGAGTATCGATTGGAACCGGGACTAACTTTCCGATTCTCCCGGAATCGTTCAAAAGTATAAATTTCTATTCCTATTTTCGATGCTGTCACGCCAATTTAGTCCGCCGACCGGAAAAAAATATGTCCGCCGAACCGGAAGAAGAAGCGCTGAACACCAACGAAGAAGCGCCCACCGCCAGAAGTGTTAGCATAGCCGAGCGAGTCAGTCAAGTTCAAGCATGGATAGCGGGCGTCGGCGGTCGAAAGTGTGGCTTTACTTTACAAAAAAAAAATGAAATAACCGCGAAATAACAGAGCTCCATGTCCATCAAGAAACGAGTGGAGAGAGAGCTGCAGATGTACCAGGACGTTCCACCGATACTTATGTCTGACGACCCTGCTGCATGGTGGTGGTCCGGTGGAACCAACAAAAGACTTATCCTTTGCTGTCAGATCTAGCTTTCTCCTATTTATGCGTTCAAGCTTCTTCCACACCCAGCGAACGTGTATTTTCCACAGCAGGAGACACTATCTGTCCAGAACGCTCATGCATCCTGCCTGAGAAGGCGGATATGGTCATTTTCCTAAACAAGAACTGTCTCTGATTTTATACTGTACCTGCTGCTAATCTGGACTGGGTTTTGCAAGTTGTTTCTTATTGTTTATTTGCTTTTCTGCACCAGGTTAGCCCATCAGTGGGAGCACGGTAACATTTTTAAGTACCTGCAGCATCATACACTTGTGTGTGTAAATGTGTTTTCATGAGGTTTCCTGCAGCATCATACACTTATGTGTTAATGTGTTTTGATGAGGTTTTCAAAAATAAAGCACTCTTGAGGAAAGTGTACCCCTGGGAAAAAGTATTCATAATTTATAATATTTATATTCAAGTTCATAGATTTGATATTTATATTCTAGTTGAAAACCGCCCTGTGAGGAATTTATAGTAAAGTTCATAAAAAGTTAATAGAATTAAAATTGATGGAGAATGTCAGACTATTTCATTCAGAAAGACTGTAGGTTAGCTAGCTCATTTAAAATATCCTAAACTTTTTTTGGACCCTGCCTCTTAAAATAATCGGAATCGAGAATCGTCAGGAATCGGAATCGAAACAAAGAATCGGAATCGTTCGAATTCAAACGATACCCAACCCTAGTTCTCACCCGGAAAAGGTTGGAGTGCCATCTCCGGGTTGGGGAGGAGATCTTGCCCCAAGTGGAGGAGTTCAAGTACCTCGGAGTCTTGTTCACGAGTGAGGAAAGAGTGGATCGTGAGATCGACAGGCGGATCGGTGCGGTGTCTTCAGTAATGCGGACGCTGTATCGATCCGTTGTGGTGAAGAAGGAGCTGAGCCGGAAGGCAAAGCTCTCAATTTACCGGTCGATCTACGTTCCCATCCTCACCTATGGTCATGAGCTTTGGGTCATGACCGAAAGGACAAGATCACGGGTACAAGCGGCCGAAATGAGTTTCCTCCGCCGGGTGGCAGGGCTCTCCCTTAGAGATAGGGTGAGAAGCTCTGTTATCCGGGAGGAGCTCAAAGTAAAGCCGCTACTCCTCCACATCGAGAGGAGCCAGATGAGGTGGTTCGGGCATCTGGTCAGGATGCCACCCGAACGCCTCCCTAGGGAGGTGTTTCGGGCACGTCCAACCGGTAGGAGGCCACGGGGAAGACCCAGGACACGTTGGGAAGACTATGTCTCTCGGCTGGCCTGGGAACGCCTCGAGATCCCCCGGGAGGAGCTGGACGAAGTAGCTGGGGAGAGGGAAGTCTGGGCTTCCCTGCTTAGGCTGCTGCCCCCGACCCGACCTCGGATAAGCAGAAGAAGATGAATGGATTGATATTATTGTGTGTTTTTGTACCATTGTGCCTAAAAAAAAGGGACCAAAGAAAAACAATTTTCCATACTTATCTGATACCACAATAAGATACAAATAAAAACTGAATCCATGTACTTTTAAATTCACTGCTTTATTGAAGTGTTTCAAAAGGCCCTTATCCACCGCAGGAATTTTTTCAGGAACTTTCCCACTTACAGGTAAATAAAGTTCCTCCTGTATTTCCAACAAAAACTACCCAGGTATATTTAGTTCTTCAGGAACCTTTCGGAGTTCCTCTTAGGTGGCACTTTTTGAAGCTACCCTCAAACTTTGTGGGGGCGAGCTGTGCGGTCGAACGCTGATTAGTTGAACACCGTTGGAGGCATTCCTAAAACTTATTTTTGAAACACATGACCGCCATTGCGGAGACTTGTTAATTTCTTATTTCTCGTGTATTTTTATTACAACAAACTTAACAAAGAGAAAGAAGAGCGAAAGGAGCTTTCGACTTGCAGCAACTTTTGTGAGGCATCTTTGTGCTGAAGAACACTGATCAAAGGAACTATCTTGCAGTGTTTTTAGTCAGCCGTAGTCTCTAAACTGTATCTATGCAGTTCAATGTTGTTTATAATTTTTACAAACTTAATTTTGATACGAGAAGCTACGAGAAGTGGATGGACTTTTATCAAACGTATTTATCGGACTTGAAGCAATGACCACTGCTGCTTACGACACCGATTTTGTTGGATAAATGTGAAATAAAGGAGGCAGTACACGAATGTAACAACGGTAAATGACATAAATTATTTACTATTTACTTCATTACATGTTGTAAAAGTTCCATTTGTGTAGTTATTAGCCTCAACCCTAGCGAACAGAATGCTAATGCTAACAAGCTAACGCTAAAGCCGATGTGTTTGTGTTGTTGGTGTGAGATAAACACAGACATTAATTATGTATGTATTGTTATTTACAGCTGAAATGGATCACATGGAACCGCCTGACACACATTAATTGAACATTGCGGACAAAAGCCTAACTTTTTAGGAACAATTTGGTAAACTTAATTTTTTTTAAATCATATCGTTTTTATTATTTTTATTATTGCTTTGTATTTAATTTACTTACTTTTTAGTAATAGAACTATGACCTAAGTCACCAGCCTATTTGTATAAATTACCCTGAACTGTGAAATGCGGTGGAAACACAAACCACACACCTATAGTTAAAAAAAACTAAAGGTTCCAGGAACCAAAAGTTCTGGAAAATGGCCTATTGTTCAAGCTAAAACACAAATTATAGGAATTTGTAGCACAATTCAGTCATTTCACTTGCATTAGTTTGCGCTACGTGGGTGCTAATATTTGTCATCAAGTCAAGCAGCTGTGTGCGCGTCTATGTATCTATATGTGCACAACATGGGAGCTAGTTAACTACATTACCTTTGAACTTATTGTGTAGGTCTGTATTATTGTTATTTAAATGTTTACATAAGTTTGAAGCGCAGGTGGTCAGTGTTTTAAAGCACTGCTTGCACCGTAACGCTTCTGTGTTCAAAGCGTCACCTCGATTGATGGTTTTGAAGCCCAAATACCTCCATATTGCACTTCACGCACCCTCTTTATTAACCTGTATAATTGCCTTTATTTGCCAGTTTTCCTTTCTTCGCTGTTTCTTGCTTGTGTGCACACTGAGTGTGTGCGCGCTGACACACTCCACATGCTCCTCGGCTCAGCAACGTCACTGCAGCACGGCAGCATGCGGATGAAAAAAAACAGCCGGTATTTTGAACAAATTACATATTGTTATGAACATATCTGTTACTACGTTATATATAGACTTGCAGTGTGTTTATAAAACGTTGCTGTGGGGTTTTGAATTCTTATATACAAGTGAAATACAAGGGTAAATCATTTGGAAACTCCTCAAAGGCACAAAACATGAAGCAATCGTGATGGAAATAAACATTTACAAAGTTCACAATTTTACATAAGGTAGCACAACAGAAAATGAAGTATATATGTCTTTACTTTCACAAATAAATACTTACAGACAATGCTTTTGAAGGGGCAAAAGCACAAAGCTTACAAGAAGTTGAAAAATGCCGCTTTCAGCAGACATCTGACTGAGAAACTGATTTCAACTTGGCTACCAGGCTCTTTGATGTCAATTTCTAGGATGACCGCTTAGCTCTTTGATGTCAGCGTGCATGTAAAAAAAAGAATAAACAAAATGTACCTTTACAAAATAAAGGGCAGAACAATAACAATCCCTAAGCGGTTGTCATTTTAACAGGAGTTTGACGGGGAACTTTTTTTCTGTGGGATAGTACAGGAGTATAATTTCTCCCCTTGTCACCCCATAAAGTGAACGTCAACGTGGTGATTTGTGAAATCCTCTTTGACATTGACAGAATGTATGCTGGTGCAGGACAATGTCTCATGTAACTAAGCAAAACTTTCTAAAGTATGTCTTTGTCTTCTTGTGTCCTGCAGACGTCAGGGAAGAAAATCTTCCTCCTGAGCAGCAGGAGTGGACCTCCAACATGAAGCAGGAGGAGCTACAGCTCCCTCAGATTAAAGAGGAAGAAGAGGAGCCACAGAACCCCTACTTTGAAGAGGTGGAGCCACAGTCCCCCCATATTAAAGAAGAAAAGGATGAACCACGGCCCCTCCATATCAAAAAGGAAGAGGAGGAACACAGCATCAGTCAGGAGGGAGAGCATATTGAAAGGTTGCGGGAGTTCCGGTTGATTGGTGACATTGTGAAGAGTGAGGGTGATGAGATCAAAGTTGAAAGTGTGAAGAGAGAGGTGGAGCCTTCAAGCAGCAGCTCAACTCGACACATGACAACAGAAGCTCATGGAGACCACTGTGGAGGATCACAAGCAGATAACCTCTTAATTCCACTTTCAGAGAGTGAGGACACAACATCACACTCTTCTGACACTGATGATGAAGACTATCAAGCGGGTATGACACGTGACACTGACAACACACATTTTAAATGCTCTCGTTGTGACAAAACTTTTAAATACCATAGCCTACTGAAAACACACATGAGAATACACACTGGAGAGAAACCATACAAGTGCTCAGTTTGTGGTAAAAGTTTTTCCCAGAAGGTAAGTTTGACCAAACACATGAAAATACACACTGGTGAGAAACCTTTCATGTGCACTGTTTGTGGTAGAAGTTTCACTCTGAAAGGAAATCTGAAAACACACACCAAAATACACACCGGAGATAAACTTTTTACCTGTTCAGTTTGTGGTAAAAGTTTCACTCAGAGTGGAACTTTGACAAAACACATGAAAGTACACACCGGAGAGAAACCTTTTTCATGTTCAAGCTGCAATGAAAGCTTTTGTGACAGAACAAATCTTGGAAGGCACATGAGAATACACACTGGTGAAAGACCATTCAAATGCACTGTGTGTGGTAAAGGTTTCACTCATCAAGGAAATTTGACACAACACACAAGAATCCACACTAGAGAGAAACTGTTTATCTGTTCAGTGTGTGGTATAAGTTTTGTACAACAATCCCATCTGAAAAAACACATGACAATACACACCGGAGAGAAACCATTCATATGCTCAGTTTGCGGTAGAAGTTTTGCTCAGAAAGGATCTTTAACAAAACACATGAGAATACACACTGGAGAGAAACCTTTTTCATGTTCCAGCTGCAACAAAAGCTTTTCTGACAGATCAAGTTTTGTAAGACACACAATAATACACACTGGTGAGAAACCTTTCATGTGCTCAGTTTGTGGTCGAAGATTCTATTACAAAGGAAATTTGACAACACATTTTAAAATACACACTATAGAGAAACGGTGTGTAAAACCTTTTTCATGTTCAAGCTGTAACAAAAGCTTCAATAAACAAAGAAATCTTGTAAAACACGAGAGAATACACACTGGTGAGAAACGTATTTTCTGTTCAAGCTGCCAAAAAAGCTTTTGTGACAGAAAAAGCCTTGCGACTCACATGAGAACGCACTCTGGTGACAGACCATTTGTGTGCTCAGTTTGTGGTAAAAGTTTCACTCAGAAAGGAAATTTGAAAACACACACTAAAATACACACTAAAGAGAAAATGCTTACCTGTTCTCTGTGTGGTGAAGGTTTTGAACAAAAAGTAGAATTTAAAAAACACATGAGAACACACAGTGAGAGAACTTGTTGAGTTGAAGTGTGTGTTAAAGATTCTCTGATACATGCCAGGGTAAAAGTCAGTAGTGTGCTGAGGTTTATTCCGGAAAGCAGGTTAAGTAAAACCTCTGAGATTAGGGAAATTTAGGGTTTTTTATTCGAAAAAAGAGAGGTTAGTTGATGTCAGTTACCATGGTAACGAACTCTACCTAACCTGTTCACTGGCAGGTTTTCTTGAACAAACCCTGTTTTTGATGAACATGAAGCAAACAATCAGAAATAGTTCAAACAAATAATTATTGACAGTTTATGTAGGTAGAGGATTTTCAGGCCATGGCTAGTTATATACACTATCGTTGTATACAAATATCTGATTAGCCAATTTAAAAAAAATACTGGATTTTAGGTACTTTAAAGGCCTACTGAAATGATTTTTTTTTAATTTAAACGGGGATAGCAGATCCATTTTATGTGTCATACTTGATCATTTTGCGATATTGCCATATTTTTGCTGAAAGGATTTAGTATAGAACAACGACGATAAAGTTCGCAACTTTTGGTCGCTGATAAAAAAAAGCCTTGCCTATACCGGAAGTAGCGTGACGTCACAGGAGGAAGGATTCCTCACAATTCCCCGTTGTTTACAATGGAGCGAGAGAGATTCGGACCGAGAAAGCGACGATTACCCCATTAATTTGAGCGAGGATGAAAGATTTGTGGATGAGGAACGTTAGAGTGAAGAACTAGAGAGGCAGTGCAGGGTGTATCTTTTTTCGCTCTGACCGTAACTTAGGTACAAGGTCTCATTGGATTCCACACACTCTCCTTTTTCTATTGTGTATCACGGATTTGTATTTTAAACCACCTCGGATACTATATCCTCTTGAAAATGAGAGTCGAGAACGCGAAATGGACATTCACAGTGACTTTTATCTCCACGACAATACATCAGCGAAGCTCTTTAGCTACTGAGCTAACGTGATAGCATCTGGCTCAAATGCAAATAGAAACAAAATAAATAAATCCCTGACTGGAAGGATAGACAGAAGATCAACAATACTATTAAACCATGGAAATGTAACTACACGGTTAATAATTCTCAGCCTGGCAAAGCTTAACAATGCTGTTGCGAACGAAGCTGAAGCTAACTTAGCAACTTAGCAACCGGACCTCACAGAGCTATGATAAAAACATTAGCGCTCCACCTACGCCAGCCAGCCCTCATCTGCTCATCAAAACCCGTACTCACCTGCGTTCCAGCGATCGACGGCGCGACGAAGGACTTCACCCGATCACAGATGCGGTTGGCGGCTAGCATCGGCTAGGCGTCTGCTATCCAAGTAAGTACTCCTTGTTGTGTTGCTACAGCCAGCCGCTAATACACCGATCCCACCTACAACTTTCTTCTTTGCAATCTCCATTGTTCATTAAACAAATTGCAAAAGATTCACCAACACAGATGTCCAGAATACTGTGGAATTGTTCGATGAAAACAGAGCAGTTTGTATGGTGACACATTGGGTACGAATACTTCCGTTGCCGTTGTGACGTCACACGCATACGCATCATACATAGACGTTTCCAACCGGAAGTTTAGCGGGAAATTTAAAATTGCACTTTATAACTTAACCCGGCCGTATTGGCATGTGTTGCAATGTTAAGATTTCATCATTGATATATAAACTATCAGACTGCGTGGTCGGTAGTAGTGGGTTTCAGTAGGCCTTTAAAGGCCTACTGAAATGATTTTTTTTTATTTAAACGGGAATAGCAGATCCATTCTATGTCATACTTGATCATTTTGCGATATTGCCATATTTTTGCTGAAATGATTTAGTAGAGAAAATCAACGATAAAGTTCGCAACTTTTGCTCGCTGATAAAAAAAGCCTTGCCTGTACCGGAAGTAGCGTGACGTCACAAGCGGTAGTGCTGCTCACAATTCCCGTTGTTTACAATGGAGTGAGAGAGATTCGGACCGAGAAAGTGACGATTACCCCATTAATTTGAGCGAGGATGAAAGATTCGTAGATGAGGAACGTTACAGTGAAGGACTTGAAAGGCAGTGATGGACGTATCTTTTTTCGCTCTGACCGTAACTTAGGTACAAGCTGGCTCATTGGATTCCACACTCTCTCCTTTTTCTATTGTGTATCACAGATTTGTATTTTAAACCATTTTAGATACTATATCCTCTTGAAAATGAGAGTCGAGAACGCGAAATGGACATTCACAGTGACTGAACATGTAAATACACGATTAATAATTCAGCTTTGCGAAGCTAAAAAAATAGAAGTTAACCTAGCTACGTAGCCAACTTGATAGCAGCAGTCTCAAATGCAGATAGAAACTAAATTTAAAAAAAAACCTGACTGGATGGATAGACAGAAGATCAATAATACTATTAAACCATGAACATGTAAATACACGATTAATAATATTCCGCTTGGCGAAGCTAAAAAACAGAAGCTAACCTAGCAACATAGCCAACGCGATAGCGCCAGTCTCAAATGCAGATAGAAACTACATTTAAAAAAAACCCTGACTGGATGGATAGACAGAAGATCAATAATACTATTAAACCATGAACATGTAAATACACGATTAATAATATTCCGCTTGGCGAAGCTAAAAAAACAGAAGCTAACCTAGCTACGTAGCCAACGCGATAGCGCCAGTCTCAAATGCAGATAGAAACTAAATTAAAAAAAACCCTGACTGGATGGATAGACAGAAGATCAATAATACTATTAAACCATGAACATGTAAATACACGATTAATAATATTCCGCTTGGCGAAGCTAAAAAAAACAGAAGCTAACCTAGCTGCGTAGCCAACGTGATAGCGCCAGTCTCAAATGCAGATAGAAACTAAATTAAAAAAAAAACCCTGACTGGATGCATAGACAGAAGATCAATAATACTATTAAACCATGAACATGTGCACGTACGGGCAATCGATCAAATGTTTGGAAGCCAAAGCTAGACTCACCGTAGTGCGTCTGCTATCCTGCTCAAAACACAACACAACCTCCTGGTGTTGGTGTTGCTGTAGTCCGCTGCTCCACCGGCTCCAACTTTATTATTTGCAGTCTCCAGTGTCCATTAAACAAATTGCTCAATCGCTTTATTAACAAGCGGTAACTGGTTGTAGTTCAAAAAGTAACGCACACACATACACGAGCTGCTGTTAGCCAAAAGTCACGATCACACACACTCAAGTTCTCCGCCAACTCACTCACGCATGCGCATTCCCCAAACCCTTAAAGACACAATACACTAATGCAAATATCACGGATATTACAGTATTGTACTTAGCCGCTAAGACACCGATCTATCCCACCTACAACGTTCTTCTTTGCAGTCTCCATTGTTCATTAAACAAATTGCAAAAGATTCACCAACACAAATGTCCAGAATACTGTGGAATTTTGTCAAAGAAAACAAGAGGCTTTTCTATCGGGTCCGATGGGGTCCAACCACTTCCGTTGCTTTTGTGACGTCACGCGCATAAATCATATCCAAAGGAGTTTTTCAACCGGAAGTGTGGCGGGAATTTTAAAATTGCACTTTATAAGTTAACCCGGCCGTATTGGCATGTGTTGCAATGTTAAGATTTCATCATTGATATATAAACTATCAGACTGCATGGTTGGTAGTAGTGGGTTTCAGTAGGCCTTTAAATTATTGGATTTGTTTGAATTGGAGAAAAAAAAACTTTTAATGAAGGGAAGTCTAATAATTTGATGTTTTCATTATTATCTAAAACGTAACTAAAGCCTTTACAATATCCTGCTGAGAGCCATAGCGTCCTCCAAACTAATGCAATAATGTCCACTGTGGAGGACACAGCTTCTCAGTGTAATAGATGCCAGCCTGTGTGGCTGGGCCATGTGTACGCTTGTAAACCTCACTCCCGGACGACATCAAGAGCAGTGCTGGCTATCGGGTTGATAGCATGGGCTGGTAGCTCGGTAGCTAGTATGCTCGTCTCTCATGCCGGCGACCCAGGTTTGAGTCCCGGGTGGAACAGAAAAAGCAGGGACTGAACCAGGCCCGTTACAGTTTGTACCATGATCCGGATGAGTGTGAGGTTTAGGGGGAAAGTGTAACAGAGGCCTGCCATTGTGGCTGGGCCATATGTATGATCGTAAACCTCACTCCCTGACGATCTCAAGACCAGGGCTAGCTATCGGTTTGATAGCTTAAGCTTTTAGCTTGGTAGCTAACACGCTCGTCTCTCATGTCGGCGACCCAGGTTTGAGTACCGGGCGGAACAAAAAAAGCAGAGATTGTACCAGGAGACTATTACTTCAATTAAACAAATTGAACTGGCAAGAAAATAAACTTGATAATGATGAAAAAACTATATTTTAACCACAATATTTAATGTGTCTTATAATTGCATTCTGATTCTTGTTGAGTATTTCGTTATTGTAAATATAACTACAATATGAGCTAGATCACTTACCATAAAAAAAAACCTGGCAAAAGTATATTTTATATTTTAGTACGAAATATGTATTGGTCTCACAGGTTGGTTAAAAAAGTAATAAACAGTCAATGATATTTACTTTACATTTTCCTTGACTTTACACATCAAAAATAATTTAAATAAATCAGAGATAATTGTTTTCAGCTTCTTTCATGTGTGTTATGGGTGGAGTTAAACCTAAATTAAAATATTTTATTTCATGTCATTTCTCCACTTCTTTTTACCTGTTGGCCAAGAAGAACATATGATTTAACATTTAAAAAATAAACTAAGGCATTCAAACTTATGCATTGGCTCTGGCAGTATTAATTTCTCACTTCAGACCAGTATTATTTTACTGTATTATTTGACTTACTCACCATAAACACACAATAACACAAGCTCACTTTCAGCTGTGTGACTTTTTATGCCCACAGTTGCTTTGAATAATCATAGAATCATCACTGCGTTAATCATGACTTTTAATGGTGGACTTAAAGGGAAACAGCACTTTAAAAAAAATGTGCCTATTGTTCACAATCCTTATGAGAGACAAGAACACATATGTATTTTTTAATTCTTTTGCATTCTAATTTATAATATAAATTGACTCGTTCTAGGTGGCTAGCAATGTTGCTAATGGTAGCAATTAATTCTGCCTCTAAATCTGTCTAAAAATTAATTCAAAAACTGCCAACAATACTTCATTTACGTTCCGGAACCTGCATAATGACCAATCTGTAACAACATTGTTATTGTAAGAGCAAACACTTGGGTGACTCTCATTAGCTGCACAATGTTTCATTTATTTGCTTTTGTCAGTCCATTGTTTAATTGCACATACAAATACACTAAATGTTGTTTGTACATACAAAAAATAGAAATTCTGTTGATACATAAAATTGTATGTGTTCTTTTTTTCTTTTCTCCTTGTGACTTGTCTTAAAGAGACGTTTTTGTTATAAAGTGTCATGGAAATACTCGAACAATATTCATAAGCTTTTTCACTATCTACATGTTCCTTGGTTTGTTCTTTGAAATTATAACTTAAGATATGAAATTTATTTATTTAGAGTTTTCATTGTATTTAATACAGATCAGTCATAATTAATGTCATTGATTAACAAGCTGCTCTTTGTTTTATCATTAAGATCATGAGTAAAGATTATCATGTTATTCTACTGAAGTTGGCAATTGTTTTTTGCTTGTTTGGATTCAGAAGCTCAACCAAATCCCCACATATATACATTATTTTTTAATTATGTTATGATTTATTTAATACTGTATATGTAAATAAATGTATTTATTTTTATGTATATATAGATATATGATCCATATACACATACAGTAACTATGCATGTATTCACAGCGCTTTAATTTTTCCACATGTTATGTTACAGCCTTGTTCCAAAAGGGAATGCATTCATTTTTGTCTTCAAAATTCTATACAAAAAAACCCCATGATGACAATGTGAAAAGTATTTTTTATGTTTTTAAATTAGCAAATTTATGGTAAAAAAAATTAATAAATCACATATACATAATTATTTGTAACCTTTGTTCAATACTTTTTTGATACACCTTTGGCAGCAATTACAGCCTCAAGTCTTTTTGAATACGATGCCACATGCTTTTCACACCTATCTTTGGGCAGTTTCGCTCATTCCTCTTTGCTATTTCCTTTTTGCAACTTCTCTCAAGCTCCATCAAGTTTGATGGGAAGCGTTGGTTTTCATCCAGGATGTCTCTGTACATTGCTGCATTCATATTTCCCGCTATCCTGACTAGTCTCCCAGTTCCTGCCGTTAAAAAACATCCCCACAGCATGATGCTGCCACCAGCATGCTTCACTGTAGGGATGGTATTGGACTGGTGATGAGCGGTGACTGGTTTCCTCCTAACATGACACCAGGCGTTCATGCCAAATACTTCAATCTTTGTCTCATCAGACGAGAGAAAACATTTCTCATTGTCTAAGAGTTTTTCAGGTGCATGTTGGCAAACCTTTCACTAAGAAATGGCTTCCGTCTGGCCACTGTACCATACAGTCCTGATTGGTGGATTGCTACAGAGATGGTTGTCCTTCCGGAAAGTTCTCCTCTCTCCACAGAAGAATGCTGTAGATCTGACAGAGTGACCATCGGGTTCTTGGTCACCTCCCTCACTAGACTAAGACGAATGCAGCAATGTGCAGAGACATCCCTGATGTAAACCAAGGCACCCCATCCAACTTGATGGAGCTTGAGAGGTGCTGCAAAGAGGAGTGGGTGAAACTGCCCAAAGATAGGTGTGCCAAGCTTGTGTCATCGTATTTAAAAAGACTTGAGGCTGTAATTTCTGCCAAAGGTACATCAACAAAGTATTGAGCAAAGGGTGTGAATACTTTTTCATTTTTACATGTGATTGTTGGGTTTTTTTAATACATTTGTAAGTTGTTTTTGGTTTTTTTAAACTTTTCAAATAGTCATTATGGGCTATTGTCTGTAGAATTTTGAGAGGAAAACATAATGTTATTCATTTTGGAATAAGGCTGTAACATAACCAAATGTGAAAAAAGGGAAGTGCTGAGAACACTTTCTGGATGCACTGTAAATACTGTACCCTTTATGTGTTGAAGTACCCTTTAAAAAGCTGAAACAAACCCGAAACGACAACTTGGTTGCCAAAAAATGATTCAAAGTAATATTTTGATATTGACACATCTCATCTGTGCATCTCCTAAGGGGGTATTCTAGTAGTTAATGCACAGATGAGATGTGTCAATGTTAGTCACTTTTTGGCAAACAGGACACATTGATTTAATGAATACATCCAAACACTTTATAATACTTATTATATGCATGAACAAATAACAGTTTAATTATAGCAGGTGGTGGTGACAAACAATAATCGCACATCATGGTTGGCTGGAGTGTTAATATATTAACCTACTCTGGTGGTTAGAGTGTCCGCTCTGAGATTGGTAGGTTGTGAGTTGAAACCCCGGCCGAGTCATACCAAAGACTATAAAAATGGGACCCATTACCTCCCTGCTCTGCACTCAACATCAAGGTTTGGAATTGGGGGTTAAATCGCCAAAAATGATTCCTGGGTGCGGCACCGTTGCTGCCCACTGTTCCCCTCACCTCCCAGGGGGTGATCAAGGGGATGGGTCAAATGCAGAGGACAAATTTCACCACACCTAGTGTGAGTGACAATCATTGGTACTTAAACTTTAACTTAACTTAATAAAATATAGGATACCAATTTAAAATACATGCACACATGTGCACTCACACCATTGCCAATAACAAGACAATAACATGGCACCCAGGATTAAGGAAAATGCCACCTTTGAATTGCAACACTCGGGAATAACTACACATTAACATCATGTAAAAAATAATGCAACAAAATGTTTTCTGAAAAATGCATACAAATTAAATACAAATAATAAAACGGAAAAGCACACAAGATAAAAATAACAATCTAACATTGAGTTATTAATAATAACAGTAAATATAGAAGAACCAAATAAAATTAGGTTTCTATAAGAAGAATTGAAAATGTTAAGTAAAAAGCCTCATTAAAAAGTGTGTGTAGAGGTCGTTTCCTACCCGTTCCCCTGATATCACGCCAGGAGTCAGTTGTGCCGTTTCACCAAGCCTTTAATCACCATGTGTTTCAATTTATCTTTTCAGTACAATCTTTTCAGATGTGTGTGTCTCTCTCTCCTCTCCTCTCCTCCGCTGGCCGCTCACTGTTAAAGACAACAGATGATCAGATTAACACGTACCACCTGGGAAATCTAATCACCTGCCAGCTGCGTCTCGCCGTCCCGCACATGCCCCGCCCCTAGTCGACGGCGCTCCGCCCTCAACACCATCGACTGAGGCGGTGACCTTTTGCTCCTGCAGTGCGCTAATCACAACCTCCCCCCACATACCTCCTCCGCCAGACTTAGGCCGGGACATCATCCGGCCGCGCCAACTCCCCCCCCTCCACCCCCGCCTGAGAGCGGGAGAGGAAGTCTGCCACGGCCATCTGCGCCCCCGGCCTATGGATCACTCTGAAATTGTAGGGTTGTAAAGCGAGATACCACCGGGTGATCCGCGCGTTGGCATCCTTCATGCGGTGGAGCCACTGGAGGGGCTTGTGGTCCGAGCAGAGGCTGAACGGGCGTCCCAGCAGATAGTACCGGAGGGCACCGACCGCCCACCGGATGGCGAGGCACTCCCTTTCCACAGTGCTGTATCTGGCCTCCCTTTCCGATAACTTTCTGCTGATGTACAGGACCGGGTGGTCGGTGCCCCCCCGCTGCTGGGATAAAACGGCTCCCAGTCCTCTGCCCGACGCGTCCGCCTGCAAACAAAATGGGATAGAAAAATCAGGCATGCGCAGTACCGGCTCCTCGCAAAGTGCTTTCCTCACCTTCTCGAATGCCTGCTGGCACTGCCCCGTCCACTGGACCAGATCTGGAGCACCTTTTCGGGTGAGGTCAGTTAGTGGGCTGGTCAGGTCCGCAAACCGGGGAATGAACCTCCGGTAGTAGCCCACCAACCCTAAAAACTGCCTCACCTCCTTTTTCGTCTTCGGGGTCGGGCAGGCCGCAACTGCTGCGGTTTTTTCTAACTGAGGCCGCACCTGACCTTCCCCCAAGTGGTACCCCAGATACTGTACCTCCCTCCGGCCAACCGCGCACTTCGCCGGGTTGGCGGTGAGCCCCGCCCGCCTCAGGGACTCGAGCACCGCCCCCACCCTCTGCACATGCTCCGCCCAGCTGTTCCCCTGGATGATGACATCATCCAGATAGGCGGCAGCATATGCAGCGTGGGGCCGCAGCACCCGGTCCATGAGTCTCTGAAATGTGGCGGGCGCACCGAATAAGCCGAACGGAAGGGTCACGAATTGGTATAAACCTTCCGGAGTGGAGAATGCCGTTTTTTCCTCAGACTCTGGAGACAAGGGAATCTGCCAGTAGCCCTTAGTCAAATCCAGTGTCGTAAAAAACCGAGCAGTGCCCAACCGGTCCAGGAGCTCGTCGACCCGGGGCATTGGATAGGCGTCAAAACGTGACACATCATTTACCTTGCGGTAGTCCACACAGAACCGCACAGACCCATCTGTCTTCCCCACCAGAACTATGGGGCTGCGCGTCTTCTGTCTCTGCCATCCTGTGCATCCCCACCGTCGTCAATGCCGGCCTCGCTGCTGGGGTTGTCCCCGCTCCGGACCTTTCCGTGAGCGCTCGCAGGATCTGGCTCTGCTCTGCAATTTGGGCCTGCATCGCCTCATTCTGCCGGTGGTTCGCCGTCGACACCTCCGCCAGGAGCTGTCCCAGCGCCTCTATGGGGCTTGGTGACGACATCGCAGCCTTTCTTCTTTACGTTGGGTGCCAGATGTAGATGTCGTTCCCTACCCGTTCCCCTGATATCACGCCAGGAGTCAGTTGTGCCGTTTCACCAAGCCTTTAATCACCATGTGTTTCAATTTATCTTTTCAGTACAATCTTTTCAGATGTGTGTGTCTCTCTCTCCTCTCCTCTCCTCCGCTGGCCGCTCACTGTTAAAGACAACAGATGATCAGATTAACACGTACCACCTGCGAAATCTAATCACCTGCCAGCTGCGTCTCGCCGTCCCGCACATGCCCCGTCCCTAGTCAACGGCGCTCCGCCCTCAACACCATCGACTGGGGCGGTGACCTTTTGCTCCTGCAGTGCGCTAATCACAACCTCCCCCCACAGTGTGCCTTTAACCGTTTTTGTTTAAAATACAGTTAATGCACATGGCACACTGTAGGTGAGAGAGATTACTATTAATAGCAATTGAATATTAGGAAACATTTTGGAGGATTTGTATCATTTAATATTGTGTTTATGTAAAATAGGTAAGTACCTGTTGTAAATAAAGGTAAAAAGTAAAAGTAAATGTGTGTCATGCCCTTTTGAGCTGCACACCTACGGTAAGCCTATGAAGTGCCAACCGGGTGGTCGTAGACGCCGTGGAAATGAAGACATAAAAAATGTTGGCACATCAGTGTGTAAATGTGTGTGTGAATGGGTAAATGTGGAAATACTGTCAAAGCGCTTTGAGTACCTTGAAGGTAGAAAAGCGCTATACAAGTATAACCCATTTATCATTATTAGGGCCCGCACGGCCCGTTGTCAAAGGAATCCCAAAGGGAGTCCTTTTGCAATGGGACGAAAGGACCTATTGAATTTGTAAGGTTTTATTATTCTTCTTCTTTCTTTTTTCTTCCGCAGCTTTGCGCACTACTTTGCCCCCCTTAACATGCTTCAAAACTCACCAAATTTTATACACACATCAAAAAACGCGAACAAAACTCTTTAGTTGAAAAACCAAACCCCAAAAATCAAAATTGTGCTCCAGCGCCCCCTAGGAAAAAACACAGACACAACTTCCTCTAACTCCCAATACTAAGACTTAGAGCTAGATTTCATACACTGACATCCTTCAGCAAAAATCAACAGGAAGTTGGCAATCACCCCTTCAAAACAAAAGTTTCATAAAAACACAAATTTTTGCCTCTTTGAGCTGTAATTTGACCCCCGTAAAATACTTCAAAACTCACCAAACTTTTTACACACATCAGGACTGGCGGAAATTGCGATCTAATAAAAAAACCGAACCCCAACACTCAAAATTGCGCTCTAGCGCCCCCTAGGAATAAAACACAGACAAAACTGCTCCTCGGAGGAAAACACAGACAAAACTGCTTGTAACTTCCGGTAGGAACGTCTTAGAGACATGAAACAAAAACCTCTATGTAGGTCTCACTTAGACCTACATTTCATAGATTGACATCCTTCAGCAACTAGCACCTGCCAAATATGCGGGCCCGACCAACGCTGCTTATCATTGTTTTTCCTATGCTCGCTTAATTTGCTGTGCGGTTAAAACAGTGGTTCTTGAGTTTGAGTTTGAGTTTGAGTTTGAGTTTGAGTTTGTTTCGAACATGCAAGCATACAACATGATACATCACAATTTCCAGTTTCTTTTCAACATGTTCGAAAAGGAGTAGGAAGAAGCAGAGCTTATTTAATCCTACCCCTTTTCTTTACATAACAGTTGCAAAACTTTTTGTTCACTTCCTGTTCACAATTTTTTCACAATAAACTCCATAAGTAATCACAATAAAAATAAATAAATAAATAATAGTAAGAATTTAATAATAATAATTGGTGAAGTAAGTCATATTTCATATGATGAGATAAGTAAGATTACTTTAAGAATGAATGAATGGGTGGATGAAATAAATTGAGAATGTTTGTCATGGTTCTTCTTCTTTGTACTTTGTAAACACTATAAGTTTGAAGAGTTTCTTGAAGTGTATCATATTAGTACATTGTTTGGTTGCTTTGCTTAATCCATTCCATAATTTAATTCCACATACTGATATACTGAAGGTCTTAAGTGTTGTACGTGCAAACAAATGTTTTAAATTACGTTTTTCTCTAAGATTATATTTCTCCTCTTTTTTTGAGAAGAATTGTTGTATATTCTTGGGTAGCAGGTTATAGTTTGCTTTGTGCATAATTTTAGCTGTTTGCAAATTCACTATGTCGTGGAATTTCAGTATTTTTGATTCAATAAATAAAGGGTTTGTATGTTCTCTATATCCAACATTATGTATTATTCTAACTGATCTTTTTTGTAACACCGTTAATGAATGAAGTGTACTTTTGTAATTATTTCCCCATATTTCTACACAGTAGCTCAAATATGGTAACACTAGTGAGCAGTAGAGAATATGAAGGGATTTTTGGTCTAGAACATGTTTTGCTTTATTCATTATTGACGTGTTTCTTGCAACTTTATGTTGTATATTTTTTACGTGAGATTTCCAGTTCAATTTATCATCAATCATTATACCTAGAAATTTGGTTTCGTTTACTCTTTCAATTTCTATTCCGTCTATTTGTATTTGTGTTTGACTTTCTCTTCTACTGTTACCAAATAGCATTATTTTAGTTTTACTAAGATTCAATGATAGTCTGTTTTTGTCAAACCATCTTTTTAATTTGTTAATTTCTTCTGTTATTATTTGTATTATCTCCTGTGTGTTCTCTCCTGAACAAAACGCTGTTGTATCATCCGCAAATAATACTAACTTTAAATCTTTTGTAACTTTACAAATGTCATTTATATAGAGATTGAATAATTTAGGTCCTAGTATTGATCTCTGAGGTACACCACAGGATATATTTAGCGTTGTAGACGTGTGTTCGCCTAGCTTCACGTATTGTTTCCTGTTCGTTAGATAACTTCTTATCCAGTTTAAGACTAACAGTCTGATGCCATATCGTTCTAGTTTTTTTATTAAAATATTGTGATTAATTGTGTCAAATGCTTTAGTTAGATCCATAAAAACCGCTGCCGCACATTTTTTTACTATCTATTGCATTGGTAATTTCTTCTGTAATTTCAATTAAAGCCATTGAAGTTGAAACATTAGCTCTATATCCATATTGGTTCCCTTCGAGTATTCTATTTTTATTTATGAAACTTTCTAATCTGTTATTGAACAGTTTTTCAATGATTTTAGAAAATTGTGGAAGTAGAGAAACAGGTCTATAATTTGTAAATTGATGTTTGTCTCCAGTCTTATAAATTGGTGCAACTTTAGCTATTTTCATTTTGTTTGGAAATGTACCTGTTTGAAATGATAGGTTACCAATTTACATTAATGGTCCTGAGATCTCTTCAATAACCTTTTTTATCGTTTCCATATCAATTCCGTTACAATCAGTTGAAGTCTTAGATTTACATTTTTTCACGATTGTAACTATTTCCTCCTGTGTCACATTACTGAGGAACATGGAGTTGGGATTTCGCTCTATGGTATCATTATAGTCCTCAATTGGAACTGGGTCTGGAATCCTTTCTTCCAATTTTGGTCCAATATTTACAAAATAATTATTGAAGCTTTCAACTACTTCCTTTATGTTGTCATTTTTTTTAATTTTCATCTAAGAAGTATTGAGGGTAGTCCCTCTTAGTTCCATTTTTAATAATGCTATTGAGGATGCCCCATGTTGCTCTCATATTATTTTTGTTCCTGTCCAATAATTCACTGTAATATTCTTTTCTACATGATCGTAGTATGTCTGTTAACTTGTTTTTATACTTTTTGTACTTAATTTCTGCCTCTATAGTTCTTTGTGCTATAAATTTTCTATATAGTGTATTCTTCTTCTTACAAGCATTTTTTAATCCTTTTGTCATCCATGGTTGATTATTCTTTCTCTGCTTGTTACTGAGTTGTATCCATGGACAATGTTTGTCATACAGTATTATGAACTTGTTTAAGAAATGTTCATATGCTTCATCAACCTCTTTTTCATTATACACATTGTCCCAATCTTGCTTTTGTAGTTCAATTTTGAAGGCAGTCATCCTCTTCTCTGTGCATAGTCTTCGAAATGTCCTTTTGTCTTCCATGTTCTTCTTGTAGTTTCCATCATATATTGTAAAAACTGGCAGATGATCACTAACGTCGCTTATAAGTAGACCACTTGTAGTGTTATTATCAAAATCATTGGTAAAAATATTATCAATAAGCGTGGCACATTGTCCTGTGATTCTGCTTGGCTTTGTGATTTTAGGATATAGACTGATGCTGTACATTGTATCAATGAAGTCATCAATAGACTTTTGCTTGTTGGGGTTCAATAAGTCAATATTAAAGTCACCACATAAGAACATTATTCTTTGACCATTGTCCATGTAAGTTGCCTTGATCCATTCTTCAAATGTTTCTATACTTGACTTAGGTGATTTATATATACAACTGATGAATATGTTTTTGCTTTTTTCCTGACATATTTCAATGGTTATACATTCTAAGATATTATCTATGGCAAATGACATGTTTTTTACCACTTTGTAGTTCAGGTTCTTCATCACGTACACAGCTACTCCTCCTCCATTTTTGTTGGTTCTGTTGATGTAGTTTAGTTCATATCCCTCCAGATCAAAATCTATTCCTTTTTTATCATCAATCCATGTTTCTGTGACAGCAATCACTTTGAAGGGTTCGTTGATGTGTTCCAAAAAGTTCTTAATGTTGTTGTAATTTGCATACAAGCTTCTACTATTAAAATGAATAATTGACAATTTGTTATCACATTCAATGTTGCTATTATATTGATCATCTGTATAATAAAAACAACTATTACTGATGTGGGACAAAACATTTGTATCTGGATCTATATCATTTTCCAAATCCTGGTTTTTGTGATCTTTGTTGCAGAAATGTTTTAGTTCCATATTTTCTTGTTCAACAAACTTTGATGTTGTTTCAATAATCTCTATAAGTGTAGGTGGATGCAATCCTGAATCTAGGTCCTCTTGTTTAGTCGTCCCTTGGAACATAGTAGTGCCGATGCTGAATTTAGGTGCTTGTTTTCTTTCAGAGTCCATTATCATCGTTGTTGTGGTAGCTGTGTAAACTTTAAAAATTGTCCAGGTCCTTGATGTCATGGACAACAATTACTCTTGCTTCTGGACTTCCATTCAGCTTGATGTAGATTTTACAGTTGGCGCTCCAAGTTCCCTGGATTTTTCCCTGCCTTCTCAAGTCGCGTGCTTTCTTGGCGATTTCAGCATTACGTTTTGTGAGATGCTCATTCATGTACACATTTGTTCCCTTCAGCTTCGTTCCCTGTCTCAGCAATGCCATTTTAGATTTTCTGTTTACGAGTTTCACAAGCACGACTGGAGTGGCGTTGTTGTTTCTTCCGTTCAGTGGGATGCATGTTTAGATGGTATTAATGTCAATTTCAATTTCTTTTGATTGCAGAAAGTTGACCACTTGCTGTTCTGCTGAGACCATATCCATTTCATCTGGTTCACCTTCATTATTCACAGCTTTCGCATAGGATCTTGGTTTAATTCGGTGCCCTGTCACAATGATATCATTCATTCGTTTATCCTGATCCATTTCATCTATGATGTTCCTCAGCATGTTGTTGTCTTCTTGAAGGATCTTCATTTGTTTGCTCATTTCAGTGGCTTCTTTATTTCTGGAGTTGTTCTCTTTTTTCATTTCTTTAATTTCTTCTTTCATTTCTTTCATATCCTCTTTCCATCCATCCATCAGTTCTTCCAATTTTTCTATCATTTCTTCTTTAAATTCTTGGAGTATTTTTTGTAGTATCCCTTCTTGAATCCCATCATGTCCTGTGCCCAGCTTCAAATCAGTCTTTCCAGTCAATCCTTTAACTTTTGGCATCGCGGCAGTCACTGACGTCAGCGCCTCTTATGTCTTAAGGGCAGTTACTTCTTTAGCGACTTGCGGCACTTTTAACTTGTTTTTTCAACAATTTCGTACCTTGCGCCGTTCAGATATCAATTTGAGGTGTCAGCCTGTCAACTTATATCACTCTGCCGACGTCGGGATCACTTTAAAACAGCTGTAAACTCGCCGTAACTTTTGGTTGCTAGGCAACCGCTTTGAACTGCGGGAGGCGCCTTTGGCTTGAGGCTAACGGCTCTTCCACTCGCCTTATTTCAGCGTATCAGTGCCTCTCAACTGACCAAAATCAGATCGAAGATGCCAGGTGACTCTCCTGTGGCTGTGATCGCAAATCAGTGGTCAAATCAGTGGTCAAAATCTTCAGACTTAACAAAAACTCCGGTAGCAGAAACGAAGCTTTTTTCTTTGCGTCCTTTCTCATTGACAGGAAGTAACCTGGGTTCGATCAAACCCTAGGGTTTCGGTGAGTCGGGCTCAGGGGTTTGGCGGAGGTCAAGACACACCCGACTCATCGTGTAAATAAAAACTTCTCCCTATCGGTGTATTACGGATACGGCAACAGCAGAAGTCACACTGATTTGCAGGTGTGTAATTTGTTGTGAGTTTATGCACTGTGTTGGTTTTGTTGTTTGAACAAGGTGATGTTCATGCACGGTTCATTTTGTGCACCAGTAATAACACATGGTAACACTCTAGTATGGGGATCATATTCACCATTAATTAGTTGCTTATTAACATGCAAATTAGTAACATATTGGCTCTTAACTAGTCATTATTAAGTACTTATTAATGCCTTATTCGGCATGGCCTTATTATAACCCTAACCCTGGCCCTAACCCTCTAACCCTAACCCTAACCCTAACCAAATAACTCTAAATTAAGTTTTTGTTACTTCGAATATGTTCCACAAGTGTCCGAAAAACTCTAATTTAAGTCTATGTTACTTACAATATGTTCCCCATACCAAAGTGTTACCAAAAACATATAACTTTGTCTTGAATTTGAAAAAAAAAACATTTTATTTTTCACTAAAGAAGGGTTCGATGAATGCGCATATGAAACTGGTGGGGTTCGGTACCTCCAACAAGGTTAAGAACCACTGGGTTAAAACAAGGACACCTGCAATATGTGTGTGATTGCTCCAAAGCATTGACACATATGGTTTTCTACACCAAAATTAATCTATTCATTCTTCTACTTCTTCTTCTTCTTCTCCAGATTTTGGCGCGCTCTACCTTCCACATTTTTCATCCGATTCAAACCGTTCCAACTTCAAACTGTTCAGCCTAATCGGGAATCGCAAGCTTTCCGTTGACAAGTTCCAAAAATTTCCAGATTTCCCAGAATTCCCAGTTTTCCGGGACATTTTTCCCATTTAAAATGATTTGGACATTTTTCAAACTTTCACCATTTCCACATTTTCAACCTATTCATACCATTCCACCTTGAACACATTCCACCATTCTGGAAATTCAAAGTACCCTTTTTCCAAGTTGAAAAGAATTCTAAGATTTTCCAAGATTCCTGGTTTTCCAAAGCCCTATTTCCACCCTTTTTTGACGACTAGTCCTTCCCCATTTCTCAACCCACTTTAACCATTCCACTGTCAAAACATTCCTCTTAATCAGTACAAAAAACAAAGTTGTTTTTTGAACTGGAAAATGTCCCCGTTTACCCGAAATTCCAGGAATTCTGTAATACCATTTCTCAATTAAAAATGTTCTTCAACATTTCTCGACCGTTTAGAAAAATTTCAACAACAAACAATTCAACTCATTCAGACCATTCAAGTTTGTTTTTTTCAATTTTTTTTTTTTATTCCCGCTTTTCCCGAAATTCCCAAATTGTGGGGAAATTCCCATTGAAATCAATGGGACATTCTTCAAAGTTCCACAATTCCCACATTTTTCATCTGATTCAAACTGTTCCAACTTCAAATATTCAGCCTGTTTGAGAATTGTGAAAATTGCCGGATTTCGCATAATTCCTTTATTTTTTTTCATTTTCCCCATTCAAAATGAATTGTCCATTTTTCAAACTTCCAAAATTCCCACATTTTTCAACCGATTCAAACCATTCCACCTTCAACACATTCAACTAGGCATTGATATTCAAACTACCATTTTTCCACTTTCAACAAATTTCCAGGAATTCTAGTTATTTTTCTAACCCTATTTCCAACTTTTTTCATTTGACTACTCCTTTTCCTTTTTTCATCCCATTTCAACTGTTCCACCGTCAAAACATTTTTCTTAGTCAGGACAAAAAAAAAAGGTTGGTTTAGGAACGAGAAAAATTCCCGGTTTTCCTGAGATTTCAGGAATTCCAATTTTTCAATTAAAACACTTTTTACTTCAACATTTCTTGACCGATTTAAACAATTCCAACACCAACCAATTTAGCTTATTCAGGACATTCATGCTCCTGATCATTTTTTTTTTAAATCACGCTTTTGCCAAAATTCCCAAATTTCCAGGAAGTTCCCATTGAAATGAATGGAACATTTTTTCAAGTTGCACAATTCCCACATTTTTCAACCTATTCAAACTATTCCAAGATAAACATATTGCACTCATCCAACTAGTTCCAAACCAAATTCTGTTTTTCCTGGAAATTCAAACTCTTCAACATTCAAACATTCCTGCATTCAAACTATTCTTACAAACCCCGTTTCCATATGAGTTGGGAAATTGTGTTAGATGTAAATATAAACGGAATACAATAATTTGCAAATAATTTTCAACCCATATTCAGTTGAATATGCTACAAAGACAACATATTTGATGTTCAAACTGATAAACTTTTTTTTTTTTTGCAAATAATCATTAACTTTAGAATTTGATGCCAGCAACACGTGACAAAGAAGTTGGGAAAGGTGGCAATAAATACTGATAAAGTTGAGGAATGCTCATCAAACGCTTATTTGGAACATCCCACAGGTGTGCAGGCTAATTGGGAACAGGTGGGTGCCATGATTGGGTATAAAAACAGCTTCCCAAAAAATGCTCAGTCTTTCACAAGAAAGGATGGGGCGAGGTACACCCCTTTGTCCACAACTGCGTGAGCAAATAGTCAAACAGTTTAAGAACAACGTTTCTCAAAGTGCAATTGCAAGACATTTAGGGATTTCAACATCTACGGTCCATAATATCATCAAAATGTTCAGAGAATCTGGAGAAATCACTGCACGTAAACGGCATGGCCGGAAACCAACATTGAATGACCGTGACCTTCGATCTCTCAGACTGCACTGTATCAAAAACCGACATCAATATCTAAAGGATATCACCACATGGGCTCAGGCAGTGGCGTACAGTCACTAGAGGCAGGGGAGGCACGGCCTCACCTGCCATCATGGAAAGAAAAAAAAAGTAAAAAGAAAAAAAAAATAATTAAATTGTTATATGTATCCAGTGATTATACTAAAGTTATTTTCCATTTAACTTCACCAGTTTTAGAGTATTTTTATTTTTATATTCACATTTGCCGTTCAAATACTGAGAAGAGACGGTGCGGTGATCAGCAGCCAGTTGAGGCACATCACTGCGTTGTGCCTCAACATGGATTGTGCGCAATGACTCGGCTAACTGCTGGCCTGCTGTGCAGTGAGACCGTATTGCTATATGAACTATATTATACATTTCCATAGTTTAGTTAGCTGAGGTATATAATGTACAGTGTATTTTGTCAACAACTGTATGTGTGTAACGTATTTCTTGTGCTGAGCGATCATAAATCTGCTGCGAAGACACACTGTGAGAGGCTCGTCTCATAACCCCGCCTCCTGGTGCCAAGCACCTCCGCCGCAGAATGCACCGCCCGACGGGAGCGCCGCAACCACACCAACCAAAGCCACACCCAAACCCTCCACGTGCAAGACCGAATCCACCCAAAAAAAGTCACTTAACAAGAAGCCAAAAAGTGCAAAAACAACAATGCTCGCAGTGGAGGAGCCGCGAACGACCGCAGGGACACAGCATTAGGTACACCTGCAGACTGCAGCACGGATGTCATATTTCATTCATTCACAACTCTTCCAACACGAACACCACTGTTCCCACACTTATAAGTAAAGGTAAGACCATAATAACGTTTTTTTTATTAAATGTGCTTTTTTGTGTGCTACAGTTTGTAAGTGTAATGTTAAAGTTAAGTTAAAGTACCAATGATTGTCACACACACACTAGGTGTGGTGAAATTTGTCCTCTGCATTTGACCCATCCCCTTGTTCACCCCCTGGGAGGTGAGGGGAGCAGTGGGCAGCAGCGGCGCCGTGCCCGGGAATAATTTTTGGT
The DNA here is from genome assembly GCF_033978785.1 of Entelurus aequoreus. Taxonomy (NCBI): domain Eukaryota; kingdom Metazoa; phylum Chordata; class Actinopteri; order Syngnathiformes; family Syngnathidae; genus Entelurus; species Entelurus aequoreus. The sequence goes on from NC_084743.1 coordinate 37,093,798, forward strand.
GATTTAACCCCCAATTCCAACCCTTGATGCTGAGTGCCAAGCAGGGAAGAATGCTGGTATGAGCTTTTAAACATAACCCGTTAACTGCTGCCAATCACATGGTGAATAAGATACTATTTAGGGTTCATATGTTTGTAAATCTGACTGTGATGATGCAGTGCCTCACCAGACATTAACCTCACCGCACGCCACTGGGCTCAGGAACACTTCAGAAAACCACTGTCACTAAATACAGTTGGTCGCTACATCTGTAAGTGCAAGTTAAAGCTCTTCTATGCAAAGCGAAAGCCATTTATCAACAACATCCAGAAACGCCGCCGGCTTCTCTGGGCCCGAGATCATCTAAGATGGACTCATGCAAAGTGGAAAAGTGTTCTGTGGTCTGACGAGTCCACATTTCAAATTGTTTTTGGAAATATTCGACATCGTGTCATCCGGACCAAAGGGGAGGCGAACCATCCAGACTTTTTTCGACGCAAAGTTGAAAAGCCAGCATCTGTGATGGTATGGGGGTGGATTAGTGCCCAAGGCATGGGTAACTTACACATCTGTGAAGGCACCATTAATGCTGAAAGGTACATACAGGTTTTGGAACAACATATGCTGCCATCTAAGCGCCGTCTTTTTCATGGACGCCCCTGCAAGACAATGCCAAGCCACATTCAGCACGTGTTACAACAGCGTGGCTTCGTAAAAAAAGAGTGCGGGTACTTTCCTGGCCCGCCTGCAGTCCAGACCTGTCTCCCATCGAAAATGTGTGGCGCATTATGAAGCGTAAAATACGACAGCGGAGACCCCGGACTGTTGAACGACTGAAGCTCTACATAAAACAAGAATGGGAAAGAATTCCACTTTCAAAGCTTCAACAATTAGTTTCCTCAGTTCCCAATCGTTTATTGAGTGTTGTTAAAAGAAAAGGTGATGTAACACAGTGGTAAACATGCCCTTTCCCAACTACTTTGGCACGTGTTGCAGCCATGAAATTCTAAGTTAATTATTATTTGCAAAAAAAAATTTAAGTTTATGAGTTTGAACATCAAATATCTTGTCTTTGTAGTGCATTCAATTGAATATGGGTTGAAAAGGATTTTCAAATCATTGTATTCCATTTATACTTACATCTAACACAATTTCCCAACTCATATGGAAACGGGGTTTGTACATTCAGACTACATTCTGTCAGCATTTCAGTTCAACTTTAGCAATGGAGCATTCACACGCAATTTCTTCAGGAATTGCCTTATCTAGTTTTAAATAAAATCTTGTGTATAGAGGGGTTTGGATTTTTCTACATTTCCCACAATGCATTGCTGTTGGCCATATTAGAAGGCTTTGTTTGTATTTGTATTGCTTATATTTCGTAACGTGATTTCCTCCCGAAAGTGAAAACCAGTGATGGTCAACCAAGCCAGGATGGCTGTTCGTACAGCAAGCTGCACGCAAACTATCTGAGTACAAAAGAGGCTCAAATCTTCCTGCAAACAGCATATATGAGCAAAAAATGTAACTATGAAATGGACTAGATTTGTGGAGTGATATCAAGGATTATACATCATTCGAGTTACCAGACATATATGCTATTCTACACGACAAAACAGATAGAAACTTGGAAAAGCATGGAGGTCTACAACTTCTATGTGTGTGGCTGGGTCAAGGAATTTGGTATCAAGACTCTCCCAGATAAATATGCATCGTTTTTACTCGGGTAAGGTTGCATTTAGTGGTTTAACTTCGTGTCTACTGCCATGTTTGTTGCTGTTGCACACGCCGTTTAGGAGTAGCGTGTTTTTCCCCGTCTTTATCAAAATAGAACTATAGGTGTCAACGTTGGGTATGTGCTCAAAGCTTCATTTATGATTGCTCAACTCTTTTAGGTTTTGCTCACATTTGCTTTCTTTTATTTAGACTTGCAGAGTTGGTGCTTTTCGAAACGCTCATAGCAAACGTGTGTTTAAGAAATTCAAATAATATCAAGATAAAACTTAACTGGAAAATAATAAACTTTAAAAGTATATCAAACAAACTTTTAACAAAGTGATTATTGCAAACTCATGCATTCTTCGACTATGCTCCCTTGGACTGGAGTGTGAGCTGTTTTCTCGTAGTTGTTTTGTAAAACTTTGCACTCTTCCACCCTTCTTGATTACCACTCGAGGAACTCTGAAGATACATTTATTATCCTTTTCGCGATTTTAACGATTCGTACAGCCGAAAACAACACAAGCATAGGGCATTTTTTCTTCGAGAAAGGCTAAATACTGCCCAGTATCCATTGACAGCAGAGCTAGCTTGACCACCACGCATATTTAATGGGCTGGACGAGAACCGGACGTGAAATCAGTAAAATCCAAGGCCGCCTCGTAGTACCATAGATATAATATATGAATAGATGTGAATAGATGCCATATTTGGTGCTGTGGCGCAGGACATTTGGCAGCCATATTAAACCGGTCGTCTACTCCTCTTTGAGCAGAAGAAAGAACAAGCAAGAACACATTGGCAGAGTATCATCCTGCGTATTCTTGCACAAATCGGCGGACCATGGAAAACAGGTCACGGGGGATTGCTTCTCACAAGTAAGAGTAAACATTACTATTGGTTATATTTTGTGAATCGGAGATTTTTGTGCTGTATTTTTGCCCGCTAGCTAAATTGTTGCCAGCTTAGTTAGCTACTGTATGTTTAGTGCCAGTGTGTATAAGTATCAGCTACGACTTAGTTCATTTTCCTTAACACTGACTTAGCTTACAAATGACACAATAATGCTATAAAACAAATGTTATAGGTTTATCGTTGACCAGCGATTTTTTTGCACAGAATGTACATGTAATGATTCCCGGGCTCGGCCACCGCTGCTGCCCACTGCTCCTCTCACCTCCCAGGGGGTGGATCAAGGGGATGGGTCGAATGCAGAGGACAAATTTCACCACACCCAGTGTGTGTGTGACAATCATTGGGATTTTAACTTTTAACTTTAACTTTTAATTCACTAACTGCAAGTCGCAATATACATTTACTCAAACATATTAACAACTGAACATCTGTGAGTACAATGGTTTGTGATCAAGCCAATTTAGCTGTTGATGTATTCACAATGCTAGCAGCTTTGCTTATTATCAACAGATATGCATCAAAATATGAGTTTTGTTAAATCAATGTTTAACAGAGTTATATTATGGACTATATTGTGAACTTCTGGATCTGCCTCCCGGGAGCCTTTTGGCCATGCGGACCAGCTGCTGGGTCTCTGCCACACCAGAGTTCGTTTGGAGAGACTGGAGGAGATGCGGATGAAGACAAAGGGCTGCGGAGCTAGCGCTGAGCACTGGGACGGACACGCTTCACCGTGTCTTGGCTAAATGAGCAGGTATCGGACGCATCCTCGCTCATGCATGCGGACTGGACACTGGCTAAGTTAGTGGGCGGCCGAGAGTGGAGTCGGCTCTCTTGGTTACTTTGTTGGGTCTGCTCTGTCTCTGGCCATGCTTCCCCCACCCCAGCAGACGATGGCGTGGAACACCGCAGAGGCCATCACAGTATATATGTTTTTTTTGTTTTTTTGTTGTTGTTTTACTTTTGTAGCTGTATGTAAAAATGGCTGGTTGCATCAGCTCTGCTCTTTTAACCCTGTAACACCTCTTGTTGTAAAATTACAACGTTACCTTTAACCATCCTAAAAAACAATCTGTTATTCTGTTATATATATATTTTTATTTTTTTTTACCACATTTACATAGTCATTGGGTCCTATTGTTCAGTCTCACAAGGCTATTGGATTGTACATTTGTTTATAAGTCACGCCTTCTCGCCATGAACTCACACAACCTCTCAAGGTTTCCTTCGAACAACATCTATTTGTTTCATTGGACTGGATTCATCAGATTCAAGTAAGTAAAATGTATTTTATATATTTTTTGGTTGTTATTACAATGTCTAGAGCAGACCTGGGCAAATTAAGGCCCGGGTGCCACATGCGGCCCGTTAAGCTTTTCAATCTGGCCCTCCGGACATTCCCAAATATTTTTTTTTAGATCTTTAAGATGGGAACTGTAGCAGCCATTATGATGTGCAGTGATGTTTTCTAATTACCATAAGTCTTGAACTATACAACGTATTTCAATGGTTGGAATCTGCACTTTTGCATGATATTTTAGTGACTAGTGTTGTCCTGATACTAATATTATTTCGATACTTTTCGGTACTTTTCTATATAAAGGGGACCAGGAAAAATTGCATTATTGGCTTTATTTTAACAAAAAATCTTAGGGTGTGGCGGACCGGTACTTTTCAGAGGCGGTATGGTACAGAATATGATTCATTAGTATCACGGTATTATACTAATACCCGTATACCGTACAACCCTACTAGTTAGTATGGTAATCTACGTCACAGCAGGTCAGACGAGGCACCAAGCAGTGTGGGTGGGGAGCGTTTCCACAGAGTGTTTCCAGAGCGGCCAGCCTGAAATGTGGGTGTCAGGGACAGACGTGGAAGGAGATTTTTACAAGAAAGTTCCAAAGCTTAGTGATATATCACATATATCAGATTGTAGATGTTTTTTTATTTTTTTACCCTTCACGTTCATATTTCGCTGTTTGTTGCATTTGGCTTGATTGTAAAATATGTCGATTGAGAGGGGGTGTGACGTTCATATGTTGTCAATATTCAGGGTTTTATCGTTCATAGAAAAAATAAATTTCTATTCCGTTTTGCAGGCGCTCTGTCATAACATTTTTAGCATTCAATCAGACTTTATTGTGAGGTTTTGTATTAGTTTTCCTAAAAATAGATATACTGGCCCCCAGACACATTTTTTTCTCTAAATTTGGCCCCCGAGTCAAAATAATTGCCCAGGCCTGGTCTAGAGCATGTGGAACAGATGCATCAAATTTTATTTAGAGCTTGTTATATAATTGTTGCAATTATACAACACTGGGTGAATGTGGTAGTCAAAATAGCTGGCTTGTTACTGTAGTGGATTGTCCGAAGCTTAAGCAGGCAACAAAAGTAGTTTAGTACAACAAATGTATTTACCCATTATCAGAAGTGCATGTTGAATTGAGTTGGCCGTGCAGACAAACCACAAGTTACTCCGGAGCAAACAAGACACACACAAGCCAAAATCACCCCCGAGTTCCGGTCTTCTGCCATTTTTTATATGTCTGTTGTGCGTCATCGTTCCTTATCGAGTGCGTTCCATAACAACTCGAATCCTTTAGACAGTCAACACATTCTGTAGACAGGTTGGCACGACTTAATATTCACTTTTGTCCCACAACTGGTCCATTCAATGGCACAAAATACAAGAGTATTGAAAATGAGCGGACATTCTTAAAAGACAAGAAATATAGGTCAAAAGGTCAGAAATTCTACTACATACCCGCCTTCCAGGGTCTTAAGACCCTGGACCAAAACAATTTCTGATATAGACCACTAACTTAAATCTCTACCGCAGATAGAGGCGAAAACCTCAATGTTTTTATACGAGGCAAAAATTCCGTCTATGACCCTCCTTCAGAGCGATCGCTGTTACCAGCCTGCAGTAAAACCATCTCACAGAACACAATTAGTGGCCTACCCTTTGATTTAGTAAGGGAATAACAAATACTTTGATCATGAACATCATTGAACATAAATAGATGAATGTATATAGACTTATGACTGTAAGACATTTGCAAAAATAGTTTTCCCGGCATTTGCAATGGATGTAGTTACCAATATTGTTAATTACCAATTAATTTTGAACACACAACTGAATTTCGTATGAGTCCATGTTCGATTAGTGCTCATATAGATGGCTCGGTGGTGCCTCAGGCTGGTGGCCTGCCGACACCTCGTTGGGCTTTTGGCTGAAGAAAGAGATCCACTCAAACAGTCTGTCTCTCTTTGGGGTGTGGTTCAGTCCATTGGGCAGACTGTTCAGTGGCATGTCCGTGCTGGCCGAAATTAAGGAAAAGCTGAGAAAAAGTTGGAGCTGTGGGGGCTTTGGGGAAGGCTGGGGCAGAGTATGGGGCGTGGGGCTTTGGTCCAGGCCCTCGGCTTGCTTCAGGGCCTCCTTCCACAGCTGCTCGAATCCCGACGGACACATATTGGCTGGCAACCTTAGTCGTTCTCGTCATCGCTGGCAAAGTGTTGTCTCTCCTCTCGGTTCCTTCCAGTCAGGTATCGGGTGTTGGTCCTGGATCGGCTTTGACCGTGCCCCTCTTAGCGAGTGCAAGGGAATCTGGAGTGGCTGCTTTCATCCTCAAATCTGCACAGAGGAACTGGCACACAAATTCTACATTTTGCAAACTTACCATTTTGGTCTCATGGTCTTTCCACCTTCCTAGGAAGCTGCTGGTCCTGAGAAGTGCTGATCTTGTGACTGAAGAAGATTAACCTGTTTTCTCAAAATAGGTGCCGTTGTTTGACCTAATCTTTTTGGGGAAACCATGTCGGGATATTAGATCATTCACAAAACATTTAATTACTGAATTGGCACCCTCCTTTGAGGTTGGGGTTGCTTTCGCCAACCACTGCAATTGTCAATCTAAATCATTACGTTCCTTTATCCTTGATCATATCGATTAAATAAAACCTCAACACGCTCAAACTTGACCCAATCCAAACTCACCTCCCCCCTCTGTCCCTCTCACAGGGACAGTGTTAGTCGTAGTAATAGTAATAGTAATAGTAGTAGTAGTATTAGTAGTTTCAGAAACATCCAAGAAAAAGAAAAGACAGCTGATAGTCAAGCGCAGCAAGAACAGAGGCGGAGGACAGGTCATGTTTGAGGTCATTGTTCGCTTTTGCAAACTTTGATATTTTACAACACCTAGTGAATTATTGTGGCCTCAATAATTCACTAAATAGTTGTATTTAATTTAGTCTATCTATGATGGGACAATGCACAGAAACATTAAGTTCAGAAACAGATATGTTCTGTACCAGATTATATCTAAATAGCTACTTTCGATCTGCAGTCCCTGGCTACCTAAATTAAAGGGATCCAAAAATCAAGCAATAACATTATGACACTAATTAATCATAATAAATATATACATTCATAATAATCAATAATTAATCAAAAATAATCATACTGTAGCATGTAATCAATTATAAGAAAAGTCACCAAATGCCCCTTCATGGACACATACTTAATATACAATACAACCACACCTTATTTACATCATCACACAAAGACAATACATGCTCTTGTTCACATCTGTCATCATTCATAACAACAACCAAGCTTTTAACAGCCATACCTCACAATTTACAACAAAAATGCTCTCATAGATAAATATAATACTCATTAAATTGATGTGTCAACATAATGCCCCTCTTAGTGACCGTCTGAGCAGCCTTGATTGCTCCAAAGCCACTTTTTAATTTCAAATTTTCTATTCCTTTTGTTATAACGTGGAGAAGGCTAATTGGTCTGTACATGTTCTGGTTTTCTTTATTTCCTGCTTTATGGATTTAATCATAGTAGCAGTTTCTCGACGTGGTAGGGAAAGTGTTTTCCGTTTAATTTATTTATCAATCGTTGTTATACGAGCAATAATACAATCCTTATATGTTTTTAGGAAGATAGTGTCCAACCCATATATATATATCTCTAGATCGTGAGTCTGATAATGCAGTGAAGATTTTGTTTAACTTTGTTTCATTTGTTAATTCTAAAATTAGTCCATCCTGAATAAATGACAATTATTTGCACTGATTTTGAGGGATTTTTATTCAGGGTTTGTACAGACTGATGAAATGTTCATTAAAATTATTACTTATGTCCAGACTGTCTGCGATAGTAGCGCCATTGATATGTAATGTTATAGTGTTGTTTCTTGTTTGCTCTCTTTCCGTAAGTTTGTATCTGGTTTTCCATAACTCTCTATTGTTCCCTTTTGCAGCTTTGATTAATTCTAAATGAACGTCAGCCTTAGACTTCCGCATAAACATTGTAACTTTGTTCCTCCAAACTTTTAAAATCATACGATCTGTATTTAGACCTGTTATAATTTCTCTTATGAGAGCTGAGTCCTCATGTCTTTATTAGAATCCAAATTGTTTTATTAATCCAAGGTATTTTTATTTTAGCACTCTTCTTTCTGGTTTTGTATTCGTGTATTTACAGATGTTCTCTTTGATTTTTGTCATCCAATTGTAATTCTAGTAGGGCTGCTTATCATTTGTATCATGTAGAAGCCGTTTATAATATCCTTAAGTTTCTTTCTACGTGTTTTATTTAACCAGTCCAGATTAACGTCCCCCATGACGTTACTTCTTTCATACTATGCTGTTTGAGGATGTCTGAAAATGAATCAAGAAAAATGTCTTTAGCTGTGGTCGGTCGGTATACTACAATTACCTTGAAATACATTTCTGAGGAAAATGTAATTTTGATTTCAACATACTCAAATTGATCTACTTTTAATGTTTTCCCTTTCATAAATCATAATTCCTCCCCCCTTTGTCACTCGATCTGTCTTTTCTGTAATCTTGTCCCCCGGGACATCAATTAGAACGAAAGTTGTTGTGGGTTTTAACCATGTCTCTGATAGACAAGGTATCCCAGATTAGAGTCTGACAGTAACTGCTGGATTTGTTCAGTATGTTTCCTGTGGTAGAAAGTTTAATAATGCGGACACGTTTGTTACTGAATACTTTCTACAGACTTCTGTCTCTCTGCGACTTTGTGTATGTAATAAACAACTACAATTATTTGATATGCTTAAATTTTGTTTTAGCTCAGCTGTTGTGTAGCTGCTAGCTCCTTGTAGCCTACAGCAGGAATGTCCAAATTGCAACCAATAGCTATGTTTTTAACAGACAACCGAAATAATTGAAAATGTGGTATTAGCGTATCGGTTCAATCAGCGGCAACTACGCCCTGTTTTATCATTTGACCTAAATTTTTGGTTTCGTAGGCAGGACAGAGGGAACAATGTGGTTCATTAGTTGTCCATCTTATACCATTCTAATTGTTGTAAGGATAGTTCACATGAGCGGCCATACCTTGAGTCCCACCATATATAAGAGTCGTCTAATTGGTGATCATACACTTTGGCGGTTTGGGTGGCAGGACACACGGACGCACCTCAGTCAGCAAGTGCTAGGACAGTTGGAGCAGTCCCCGTCTTCCATTCGTTCCTGGGAGGCGTCCCTATTAGTTGTCCGCTGATGTCGTGCTGTCAGGCAACATCAGGAAGTTCCTTCTGTGCGGTATTGAATTGTCAGGGCACAGTTTGTAAGCAGGTCATTACAAGGTGTGTGCAGGTTGACCACAAAGGAATGCTTCAAAGATTGTGTTGAACATTGTCCGTTGACACTTATGTCCAGCAGGGGTCTGTTTGTATCCTGCTGTTCGTCCTGCTGTCACACCTGTATTTTTTGTGAGCATGTTCTGGCTACAACTTTGGCGCTTGTCTTGTTCAGAGAAGCTGGCAGTCCCCCGGCTGCACATCCTTTCCACCCTCGCTTGACCTAGCACAACCGTGGCTACCACCCAAGTCCGTCTGTATGGTTTTACGTTTTGTTGAGGTTTTTTTTTTTTTTTTTTTTTTTTCTTTATATGCGTCACACAGAATTTACCAGCACAGTTAAAAGTAAATGCAATAGACAACTATTTTTCTCATCCAGAAGCACAGCTGTATCATATCAGAACCTTAATAATAAGAACAACATTCATCATTCACTCTTAGATGGACAAATAGTCAAGTTTAAGGAGGGTATTCTGGACTTCCCTGCTTAGGCTGCTGCCCCCGCGATCCAACCTCCGAGAGCGGAATAAGATACTTAAATGGATAAATCATTCACTCATATGTTTTCTGTACATAAACTTTGTCTACTTTCTCACACGCACACACATTTTAGACAATTTCCAGACTTTTACAGATAGCGGGGGTGCGAAAAAAGCGTGAGGGGAGAGGTTGATTTTTTTTCAGAGGGGAATTAAAACAGATAAGAAACCAGGTGCTACACAAATGTTATTACAATATGCAGATATATATATATAAATAAATTAAAAAAAAAAAACATTTTTATCCCACAAACCACTCCCCCCTGGTCCGGACCAATATAAACAACTAATGCACGCGTGCTTTTGTGGAATCGGCCGTCTCATTAACACACACACGCAGGTCATTCTTACTCATATAACGGCGTTTAGCGGAGCATACCCTGCTTTTCCTTCCTGACCAACACGGATAACAGCCTAAGGCGCTGTAGAATCACCAGGAATCACCCCCCAATCCTACAGTACATCGTGTCTGGTCAGTCCATATAGTTTCACCAAGGCTCTATCATATGGAGCCCTTACTCTATCCATCTATACTGCAGCAAATTTCCAAATTTGTGACAACTTGGCTCAGTTGATCTCCTTTACCGGAGTCACTGAACGATCACCTTATATCAGGCTTTTTACCCGGCTGCAGCTTCCACATAGACAGATACGTAGGACCTTCATAGACGTCATAAATTTGTGTGGGCCAAATGTCACACCAGTTTAGCCAAACTTGCCTTAAATTTCGCTGTGTCCAACTCCGGCTAACCTAATGTACTTGCAGAAAGAAGCATCCTCTGCCAGCAACGACAGAGGATGAAGAGGTTAAGAGAAATTTTTCGTCTCACATAGTCTATGCTTCTACACTCCAAACCACCAAAATTCTATCAACAATCCCCTTATGTTAAAAACAAGAAATCACAAGTTTTCAACAAACACACAGACAAATGATCACATATAAAACAACTCAATCCAACCATAATTTACCCCAGTCCAGGTTGTTTTTGGAGAACCTGACTAAACCTATCTTTTATCAAAAATAGATTCAGCAATTAGTCTTATCGATCCGGCTCTCTCCAGGCAGAAAATGTTTACACTTTAAGCAAAACGCTTACCTTGTTATGCGCGCGTGCAGCACACTGTCTGCCTGACTGAGAGAGTGAGAGCGGCTGTCGACCTGTAGCTTCTAAACCATCCTGTTCGTGACGCCAATTTGTGTAGTGGATTGTCCGAAGCTTAAAAAGTAGTTTAGTACAACAAATTTATTTACCCATTATCAAAAGTGCAGGTTGAATTGAGTTGGCCGTGCAGACAAACCACAAGTTACTCCGGAGCAAACAAGACACACACAAGCCAAAATCACCCCCGAGTTCCGGTCTTCTGCCATTTTTTATATGTCTGTTGTGCGTCATCGTTCCTTATCGAGTGCGTCAAATGTCTTGTTTGCTTTTCCTATCTGTTCCATAACAACTCGAATCCTTTAGACAGTCAACACATTCTGTGGACAGGTTGGCACGACTTAATATTCACTTTTGTCCCACAACTGGTCCATTCAATGGCACAAAATACAAGAGTATTGAAAATGAGCGGACATTCTTAAAAGACAAGAAATATAGGTCAAAAGGTCAGAAATTCTACTACATTACAGTGGGCTCAAACAGGTTGTATTCCCTCCACTACATCACTGCCTGAAGTATTTTCTCTATACATGGATAGTATACATTCTACCCTTGTGTTGTGTTCTGGTGACTGATTTAAAAGTTTTATCTCTAAAAAATGTAGTTAATTGATCAGCCTGACCTAAAATTCCATGACTTTGTCCAAGGATGTAATGGGGGTATGCTTGTTTTCCTTTTAGTATGATAATTAGAGCCATTATTCCATTTACATTTACATTGATGGAATTTGGACACTTTTGTCCAAAGCGACTTATCAGGCAGACACTATTGTCTACCCTCAGCAGTTGGTCCACCACCTGTTGCTGATGTGATGCCACGCAACAGATTCCAATCCCTGTTGACGTCATTACATTTTGTAAACAACATGACAGTACCTGAGACGGAAAAGAAAGACAAACTATGGAAACTCAGACTCTGGCTTGATTCATTCAGAGAGAAATGCCTGCAGGTGGTACCAGAAGAGCACAACTCTGTGGATGAGATGATGATGCTGCAGACACTGCAATACAGGATACACCAACACACAATGCAGAAAGTGTGATGTTCGCTTTTGTTTTACAGACGACAGGGACTGTTTTTAGGACTTTCACCACCAATGAAAGTCTTCATGACCAATGTCATGAAAAGAAAAAAAGAGAGGGAAAAAGTGTTTTTTAAGAGTTTTATCTTGTTTCATTTTTTTTATATTTGTAATAGATGACTTCATAAAAATATAACTGTGTGATTATTAATAATGGTATATACTGTTATGGGGATAAGTAAGCAATCAACCCTGCAAATGAACCCTTAGTTGTTCAGACAACGTGAGTACAAATACAGAAATTCTGCTCCCATCAAAGCCCAATGTTGCAATATTAAAAATTTCTCTAAAAACATACATTAAAAAAATGTTTTAACTCTTCAATTTCTGCATCAAATGCCTCCCACAACAACATCTGAAAGGTCAAATCTTTTTTTTTCCCTTGGCCTCAGTCTGGACCCCCTCTCCAGGGGCCCAGGCTTAGACTGAATCCCCCCCCAGCGTTTACCTGTTTTTCATCTTTTTTATAAGGGGCGCCAGAAGTTGGTAGACCCAACAGCGATTCTGTTCTGTCTCCTTGTAATGTCTGTCTGCTCTTGAATGGGATTGTGCTGAAAATCTTAATTTCCCCTCGGGTATTAATAAAGTATTTCTTATTTCTGATTAAGTGCCACATGACACAAGTGTCATTACAACATGTTTGCTGAACTGATGGTCATTTCAATGTTTTTACTCTTCTTGTTATGTACGTTAGGAGTGGAAGGAGATGACACCACGAAGAAACTCATGTTACCAGGTTTATTGTAACCTTTGATGATTGTGTGGGAGGTGTATGTTACTCTATGTGTTGGTTGCAGGACTAAGTGTGAAATTAACCATGTAAATAATACAAGAGGATGTTGTACGCGCGTGGTGGATGAATTCTTCGTCAGTCCAAGAGGGCGAGGCACAAAGGAAGTCCGGGGACAGGAGAGGGCAGGAGAGAAGAGACAAGGTCCGAGTCCAGGCAAAGGTCGCAGATCGAGGGAGGCAGTCCAAAATCCGGATGGAGGTCGAGGTACAGAGCTCGGGCACACAGAACAAGGCGGGTAATGCGAGGGAGACAAGGGACATGAGTCAAAAAGACAAAAGGACACAGAGAACAAGGGTGAGGACAACAAGCGGGAAGCCAGAGATGTAAAGCTTACTACTGAGAGTTAACGACGTTCCGGCGTGGGTTCCAAGGAGTGACTGGTCTTTATGATGTCCTCCTGATTGCTGCCAGGTGCGCTGATAGCTGACAGTCTGCAGCTGTGGCGAAGCGTAGGCGTGAGGCGCTTGGCGCATGCGGGGGCGTGTCCTGGCATGCTGCCAGACAGAGTGGGGATCTTGCTGCGGGAGGATTTTGGGTTCGAAGCCGCGCCGTGACACTTCTATTTTGTTTGTCTTGCTTGCACTGTATTGCCGGTCCTAGATGCTTCTACATGTTATGTATTACACAACATCAATGTTAAGGATGGTAAGTATTTTGGAATGAATATCTCCTGTAAATGATTGTCAACATAAAGTTTTGTTCTTGTTGGATTGATCTATTCAGTGTATGTTCACCCATGAGTTCTCAAATTTCTGCAATTACATTGTTCCATTCTCCTAAAAGTACACTGTATAAGCCAGTGATCCTCAACAGGCGGACCACGGTCCATGTCCGGACCCATCGACGTGTCCGTCCGGACCCAGCACGAATTATAGTAAAAAAATAAAAAATAAAAATGTTTTATAATTATAATTATTATTAAAAAATATAATAATTGTATTTATCTTTGAGTTATCGCTAGCGCAAGTCAACGTTCTTTGCTGTTTTTAGTCAAATATCTCAGCGTTTTGTTTACACTTCTCCGTGTCTCACTCACTCCGTCTCTCTCTCTCTCTTTCTAGAGAGACGGAGTGAGAGCGAGAGAACGCCACTCTGATTGGCTGCAGAATCAGCCAATCAGATATGGGTTGTCATATCTATCACAACGACGCGCTGATAGGCTGTTACCACCTGGGTCATACAGCGCTCATGCCACATGCATGGAACCTTTCGCTGCAGGCAACAGTTGTCTCATATCACTACTGCGCTAACGGTTCACTCGTCAGTCACTGAATGTGAATCAAATCACAATGGCATGCTCCAAGTTGGCTCAGGCTGGTCAAAGAAAGGTGGACAGGGAAAACCGACGTTTCAAGGAAGAATGGACAGAGCAATATGTTTTCATCCTACCTACTGGCCATCACACCTTTTGTGCCAAAGTTCAAAGTCTTGGTTTCAACCCCAAGAGCCCAATTCTCCCATTGAGCAGCTGTGTTTTACACAATGGGGATGTACTGTACCATAGTTATATTTGCACATGAATGAGATCTGTTGAGGTCATTTGTTTACCAGGGATAGGAGGGTTGTGTTTAAAAGTATTTATTTTTTGTTAAAACTGAAAGTTGTATTTAAGTTCTTATTTATTTTTGTTTCAAAGAAAATCTTTCATGTATTTTATTGGATATTAATTTTATTTTTGTTAATTTTAAGAAAATGTTAAACTACTACCTACCTCCTGCTTCTATATAAGCTTGGCCGATAATAAACGGACCCAGCCTGTTTCAAAATAACATTTGTGGACCTTCAAGATTTGTACTTGAGGACCCCTGATATAAGCTAAAAACATGGATGCAAACAATATATTTATTCGCCCTGGGTAGTTGTTTACAATTTTCATTCTCTGTGAGTTTGCATTCCTGCGATAGGTACTCAACAATTGTTGATTTCACATTACTGATGGATGTGATAGAAATTCAATGAACTGCTTTGACCAAACAACATTATATGGTGCGTTTTTGGAGGTTCTTGTTTTGCGATGACCAAACTAATACAACTTTTTTTATTGTGCAGATAATTGTCCGTGATCGGATTTGTCATCAATATGGACGCACTGATGCTGATGATTCCAGAACTGCTCCAAGTATATCGCTATGTGCTCACCTACAGGTTAATCCAGGATCCCATGGAGCTCAATTTAATTGAGGTAGGGTTGATGATGTTTTAACTATATAACATTCTGAAAACAATTTATGTCTTTAAATGCTATGTCTTGGGTGTAACTCGTATTGTTTATTTTTTTCATGTAAGGCTGTCACGGCGCAGGCTCAAACTCGCTTTTCCCCGGCACCTGCGCTGGCAGCGCGCCGAGACACACCCCTGCTCGCGCTGGCCAGGGCGATCAGCAATCTGCACACCTGGGACTGATGAGGGCAAGCGGTATAAAGGACCAGTGGACCCAAGGATCCTGGCGGGAACTTAGTTCTCTATGGTGTAGCGTAAGCCGACACAAGCTTTATGCTCTCTTTTGCTCTCTCCGTGTTTCTTCCCCGTACTTGATCTGTCCCCTCTCTTCTCCCTTGTGCCCGCAGTGTTTTCCTTCCGTCGCCTTGGTTTCGAGCTGTGTGTTTTGCTCCCTTGGACTTCCTCCCCCTGGATCTCGACTGCCTTCCTGGATCTCGACCCCCTCGCATGGACATGGACTCTGACGCCTCTCTCTCTCGCCCTGGATCATTTGCCTGCTCCACGGACTGCCCCTCCTGCTTTGTCCCTCCTCTCGCTTGACTCAGCACTTGGTAACACACACTTCAGCTAACCATACACAGCCACACACACACTCTTTGGTTTTGTCACACACACCATTCTACAGATTTAGTTAGTATTGTTTATTATTATATATATATATTCATTATATATATAATAAATCATAGAACATTATAGCCCCCAGGTGTCTGTCTCGTCAACTCCATCTAGCAATATTTAACAAAGTCGGCTGGAACAACAATACAGCTTTATCACCGATTCTGTTCATAACTTTTATGGACAGAATTTCTAGGCACAGTCAGGGCGTTGAGGGTATCTGGTTTGGTGGCTGCAGGATTAGGTCTCTGCTTTTTGCAGATGATGTGGTCCTGATGGCTTCATCTGGCCAAGATCTTCAGCTCTCACTGGATCGGTTCGCAGCCAAGTGTGAAGCGACTGGGATGAGAATCAGCACCTCCAAGTCCGAGTCCATGGTTTTCGCCCGGAAAAGGGTGGAGTACCATCTCCGGGTTGGGGAGGAGATCTTGCCCCAAGTGGAGGAGTTCAAGTACCTCGGAGTCTTGTTCACGAGTGAGGGAAGAGAAGATCGTGCGATCGACAGGCGGATCGGTGCGGCGTCTTCAGTAATGCGGACGCTGTATCTATCCGTTGTGGTGAAGTAGGAGCTGAGCCGGATGGCAAAGCTCTCAATTTACCGGTCGATCTACATTCCCATCCTCACCTATGGTCATGAGCTTTGGGTTATGACCAAAAGGACAAGATCACGAGTACACGCGGCCATAATGAGCTTCATCTGCCGGGTGGCGGGGCTCTCCCTTAGAGGTAGGGTGAGAAGCTCTGTCATCCGGGAGGAGCTCAAAGTAAAGCCGGTGCTCCTCCACATCGAGAGGAGCCAGATGAGGTGGTTCAGCATCTGGTCAGGATGCCACCCGAACGCCTCCCTAGGGAGGTGTTTCGGGCACGTCCGACCGGTAGGAGGCCACGGGGAAGACCCAGGACACGTTGGGAAGACTATGTCTCCTGGCTGGCCTGGGAACGCCTCTGGATCCCCCAGGAAGAGTTGGACGAAGTGGCTGGGGAGAGGGAAGTCTGGGCTTCCCTGCTTAGGCTGCTGCCCCCGCGACCCGACCTCGGATAAGCGGAAGAAGATGGACGGATGGATGGATGGAGTTTGCATGTTCTCCCTGTGACTGCGTGGGTTCCGTCCGGATACTCCGGCTTCCTCCCACCTTCAAAGACAAGCACCTGGGGATAGGTTGATTGGCAACACTAAATTGGCTCTAGTGTGTGAAAGTGTGAATGTTGTCTGTGTTGGCCCTGTGATGAGTTGGCAACTTGTACCTGCCTTCTGCCCGAGTGCAGCTGAGATAGGCTCCAGCACCCCCGTGACCCCAAGAGGGACAAGCGGGAGAAAATGGATGGATGGATGGATGGATAACTACATTATGTAAGTGCCCTTCCAGAAAATGACTGTGCAATTTTGCTAGTGCTAAGATATGCAAAATGCTTTGTTGATAACCCCCTAAATCATTGTACATATTTGGTATAATTAATGAGAATTTTTTAGGGAATCCTACAGTGAGTTTAATAGTATTCTGTAGACAGATCAAAAAGGTATTACCACAATAATCCAGTAGTGTCCTCGATTGATGACCCCCAAAATGTATTCATACATCAGTGGGTTGAGCTGAAGGATAATACAACATATTAAACAAGTTCACTGATATATTTTGAACAAAGGACAATAAAATGAGAGAAAATGTTCCACCTCGATTTTTGGCGAGAGTGACAAACGGTAGAAAATTAATGGATGGATGTCTTGGAAGACGTTTCGCCTCTCATCCGAGTAGGCTTCATCAGTTCATGCTCATAGACTTAGATTGGTCAGATCTAGTCTGGACTTTATAAATATTACTAGGAATCAATTTTTGGCAGCAGCAAAGTAATAATAATGATAATAATAATAATACATTTTATTTGGTATAGCGCTTTTCAGAGTACTCAAAGACGCTTTACAGGATAAAAAATTAAAATATAAAGCAGTTCAAAGTAATAATATAAAATACAGGTAATATAAAAGCAGTACATTGTAAAATACATAATAATACTGGACATTTGGGTCCAATAAGCCCAAATAGCAAAGAGAAATAAAAAAAGCATGTAAAAAAAACAGCTTGGGCCTTAAGAGGTTAAGTAGTAAAACCTTAAAGTTGCATCTTAAGTGCACAGGAAACCAGTGCAGGTGAGCCAGTATAGGCGTAATATGATCAAACTTTCTTGTTCTTGTCAAAAGTTTAGCAGCCGCATTTTGTACCAACTGTAATCTTTTAATGCTAGACATGGGGAGACCCGAAAATAATATGTTACAGTAGTCGAGACAAGACGTAACGAACGCATGAATAATGATCTCAGCGTCGGTGGTGGACAAAATGGGACGCATTTTAGCGATATTACGGAGATGAAAGAAGGCTGTTTTAGTAACACTCTTAATGTGTGACTCAAATGAGAGAGTTGTGTCAAAGATAATACCGAGATTCTTTATCGAGTCGCTTTGTGTAATTGTTTTGTTGTCAAATGTTAAGAGGTATTATTAAATTATTAAATCATAACATTAACCAAATCTGTTTACTTCGCCAACAACTTTATTAAAATCACCTCAACTGTACTCTGGATCCCAGCGTATTTGATTAGGAATCAGGGGTCATTCAAATTGGAACTAACTCAGCAACCACCAGGAGTGTGCTCGCAACAATCATATTGTAACTGATAATACAGCGTCTTAAGTTTCTTCTTGTCTTTAAAAAAAAAAACTAGTGACGACTATGTTTCTAACTTCATTCAGGGGTCTTTGAATGCACCATAGTTATGTGCAATGAGATGAAAAAGTGAAACTTGTACGTAACTTTCTACTGCCATCGATAGATTTATTATATTTTACCTTTTTTCTATCACCTAAACCTTGTTGCAAAATGTTGGTGGCTAAGTGTGAACTTTGATGATGTTATGACGTCTGTGTTGAGTGACGTGTTTCATGCTGGGTTTATGCCATCCAGTCGTAAAGAACTATGTTGCCTTTTGATAGGAGATGTAGGCAGTCAGACATTCTTAATTTGATTCAAACACCCTTATTATTGAGAACCTTCACGGCTATATATATATATATATATATATATATATATATATATATATATATATATATATATATATATATATATATATATATATATATATATATATATATATATATATATATATATATATACGGTATTTATTTATTTCATAACTTACATATTTATATAAAATAAAAAAAAATCTTCAAACTTTAAAAAAGCCCATGGGCACCCTTTGGCTTGCGGCCCCAGTATGGTGCTGCGTTGCAACAAAAACACTGGTGTTTACTTGAAGTAACCTTTTGACAAGCGGAGGACGGTGACATTAGGCCCATGTGCGCACGTGTAGCTGAGCAGCGCCAAACACAATGGGAGGAACAAGCGACTAGATAGTGTAACAACCTTGTTAATGTTTATGTTAATAATGATGTCCAGAGTTCCTATGTTGGTAAACACACCGGGCTCTAAAGGTTATTGTGGGGAAGAATGAGGAAGTGTTAATGTGTCTGTGCAATTAGAAGAGAAAGAGATGTGTATGCAAAAGGGAAGATTTGTTCTGAAATGTTGTCCATTGTTGGCTTAAGGTTGGCATACAAAAGTTTAAAAGAGCATCAGACTCTGGGTGACTGTCTGGACGCTACATTATCTTTTTTTTTTTTTTTTTTCATTTAAAAAGCATAATACATGTTACAATTGTGCTGTTGGGGGAATACTTTTATTTTAATTTATTTCAATGAGTGATGAATCTGACATGTTTCACAATACGGGTTTTAAAATTTTTAGGTACAAGCTGATTTTTCTACATTTCCTACAATGCATTGCCGCTGGCTATATTAGCAGGCTTCGTTTGTAAACACGCTCATTGTTGCTGATCCTTCATCTTGTGATACTGATAATGCTGACGACGTGATGCCTTGACAACACGATGTTCACTCGGTGTAAACAGATAAACACAAATGTCACCAACCCATCCACAAACATGACTGCCTTCGCTCTCAAGGCTCTAATAGTTTTGAAAGTCCTTCAAAGTGTAAAATGGGTCGGGTTGTAAAATGTGATAGTTCACAAAGTCCGGGTATGAAACGTAAGAAAGGATGATGTGTTCTCTGCTACACTCATACCTGTCAAACTGGTACAGATCCTTACATTACGGCTGTTTTTTCTCCTTATGACAACAGAGGGACTTTTAATCCAAAGACTCACACTATTTCTCCCTTGTATCACAGCTGATGCAATGTTAGTCCGGATGAGAAAAGTGAGTAAGTAACAATAACGACAATTCAATTAAAACAACAGGGGCTACATCAAAAAAAGGATACAAAGTGGATTAAAAATTACAGTTAAAAGGTGCATTAACTAAAAGCTTTACTAAAAAGAGAAGTTTTCAAATGTTTCTTAAAAGTCTCAAAACAGCCAAGATCACGGAGGGAATGGTGCAAGTTGTTCCAGAGTCTGGGAGCTATAGCCTGGAATGCCGGGTCTCCACAGGTTTTAATATTAGTTTTTGGGATCTTTAGAAAACCCTGGCCTGAAGACCGGAGGCTGCGCTCTAAAGAGTAGGGGCATATCAAGTCAGCGATGTACTGAGGTGCCCCACCATGCAACGCATGGAAATTCAGGATTACAATCTTAAACTCAATGCGGAGTACAGTATCCAATACAACTATTGTGAAAAGTTATTTGACCAAGCACATCAAGTTATTGCAAAGTGAGGCTGTCTTTTATTTAGACTGATTTCGACTTACAAAATTGTTATGTTTCCCGTGAAAACATGTAGGACAATCATTTGATTATTCACAAATACGTCTTTAATGCCGTTAGGTAGGACATCAGCTAATGACAGACTATATATATATATACATCAGCTAATGACAGACTATATATATATATATATATATATATATATATATATATATATATCTATATATATATATATATATATATATATATATATATATATATATAGATATATATATATATATATATATATATATATATATATATATATATATAACTAAAGCAGTCACCCACACACTTGATCCTAGCGTGCTATCTAGTGGCTCCATTATGTACAACAACTATCACCACAAAAATGTTCTTAATTACCTGAAATGAAATAATCTGAACAAACAGGAATTTGTCAGAGCACGTCATCATTTGGTGGAGTGCAGCAATCCATGCTCGCCTTTGCTGTTCACTTTTCTTTTCAGTCGCTTTTGTCTGTCCAGAATTCCGCTTGGGAATTTGATAAAAGCTAGTAATACCTTTCCCACTTCGATTGTGGCAGTTGACAATCGCGGACATCCTCAACATTATCAGTGTCACTGGGTGAATGATCAGCAACAATAAGCATGTTTATAAAGAAAGCTATTTAATATAGCCAACGAAAATGCATTGGTGGGAAATGTAGAAAAAACTGCAGCCCTCTATAGTTCAGGGGCCGTACTTATCAAGCTTCTTAGAGTGCCATTTTACACTTAAGTCCTGAACATTTGCGAAATTTAGTCCTACTCTCAAACTTAAGAATAAAAGCTTTTTATCAACGTTCTTAAGTCTAAGAATCACTCCTACTCTCCACGATATTTAAGAGACCTTCAGAGGTGTCTTAAGTGGTTAGGAGTTGCCAGCAGGGGATGGCACTGAGGCGAGAGACGTGCGCGAACGTTCATCTTTGTTTGATGACGAGCAGCTGATCAAACGGTATCGTTTAGACAGAGCAGGTATTATTTTTGTCACAGATTTAATAATTTTCCATTCCTTGTTGATTTCTGCATGTGGCTGCAGTGGGCTAGTATATATAAAGCCACCCACACCAGTTTCAAATTAGTTGCCTAATTAATGAATTGGAAAGAACATGTTATGAGAGTAGCGTATGTGTGTGGCACACACATACGCTAGGTTACAGCATGTGAGGTGAGTGACGTCAGTGAGTGTGTGGGCGAGAGAAGAGAGGGAGCGGTAGCGTGAGTGCGGGCGGGGACTAGTTTGTTTTGTGTTGGATTGGCTGTGTGCAAGCAATCAATAAAGCAAGATTTGCAACTAATCGCCGGACTCATCATTCACTCTAAAGTCGTCCGCTGTGGAGACCCACTGCCGGGTAAAGTGAAGGGTGTTGCCCCGAGCATACATCCTGGAGAAGTGTCTCCCCTGCCTCTTTGTTACGGTCTGGGAGCAGGAAGCAGGAAAGGTGCAACAAAAAGGAAATATTTATTTTTGATTCATTGCCAATATTGTTTGTTTGTTTTGTATTATTTTGTAGTTTATTGTCAAAATATACACTCCCATTGTCCACTTAAATATTTCTAAGATATTTCTTTATTCTTAGACAAGGGATTCCCTTCCGTGATTGGTCATTTCTATGGACACAGAAATGACGTCACCTAAAATTCCGTTTACGGCACATAGTAATGTTGTAAATCAGCTCTGAGTGTGACACTTAAGATTCAGTCCTACACTTCGCTGAAAGTGTGAGTAAGACACTTGATAACTAACTTTTAAGTGCAGCTTTCAGCGAAGAATTTATTTACTCTTAAGTCAACTCTTAGCAGACTTCTTAGGAGTAATTCTAAGAAGCTTGATAAGTACGGCCCCAGAAATATTACATGACTCTAGCCTTTCAATATGGCCGCCGGCAATGCATTTTGGGATACTTTACCAAAAAGCCGAAGCCCTCTACCACCAATGTGATCTGTTTTTATTTACTTACTGAGATATATTTACATATTTTTCCATTAATTTACTTTCTTCCACAAGGGAAGTAAACTATCCATCCATTTTCTACTGCTTGTCCCTCTCGAGCATATCCCAAACTAAATTTAAAAAATCCTAACCTGCATGTTTATGATGAGCCTAAGCTAGTAGGGGCAAACTGTCAGACTATTGTCAGGGTGTCAGTAACGACGACAACGGAATTCATTTTTCAGAGGTTGAAAGATTATTCCCATTTCATATATTCGCTCTCAAGTTTAATGGAATATGCTCTTGTGGTTATATGTACGTACATACAACAAAATCTCACTGTGAGATTTTTTTTTTCTTCCAAAAAATACATTGTTATTTACGCTGTAAACAAAGTAAACTGCATGAAAATGTGAAGAAATGAGAAAGTCATAATTTATTTTCAATATACAGCACATTGTACTGTAAAGTGGCCCCTGCAAAGATGGCCGACACGTAGGCACGTCGCATACTTTAACTGCGCCTGCGCGGTAACGTGTCTTTTTGTATGACATCTATGGTCTACGTCACCTCCTGTCGTCACGTCTTGCTATTGCTATTTCCGTGTTGCTGTGCTAATCATATCGATCGATGAGGAAAGGTGTAATCTGTTCCAGTCACTGGGTAAGAGACAACATAGTTATTGAATATATGTTTACGCATTCCAGATTATATTTGGCTATCGACAATTGCTATATGTGTTGTGTTTAAATTGTAGAACAACGTCCGTGCTGAACATTTCCACCGAGCTGGCGAGGTGAGACGCCATACAACTCACATACATTGACTCGACGGTGAGTGAAAATACTTATCAACAGCTGATATTTATCTTTATTTGGTGTTATTAATTGCGTGTATTTTATATTGTGGTGGCAAAGGCGATTATCTCTTCCAGCCTTATTGTTACTGATACAAGGAGTGACGTCATACGGCAATCTTGACCATAGCACGAGGACCTTGTGATAATATTTTATCTAAATGAATGTGGTATTTACTCTGTGCGATTTGCAACAATATTGCGTTTTTGAAAATGGTTATTAAAGCGTTGCACGTTGTGTAGCATGTAAGCCGCACAGTCAAGAACTGGGTTCAAATCTCTGTTTATATTACTGTATGATTGATTGATTGAAACTTTTATTAGTAGATTGCACAGTGAAGTACATTGCATAGTATGCAAATTGTCTGACTATGCAAGGAATGTAGATCTTACCATTAAAAGCAGATACGAGTTTAAAAAAAAAATCTAACTTTGCAATTGAATTGATCTTTATACGTTATTATAAAATGATTTGTCGAGTGATCTCAAGGGATTATTCGTCGGTCGCGTTCTCAGACATGTCGAACTATCTAGTGCTCCAGACGTCATTCTGCACGTCAAAACGGATGAAAACTTGGAAAAGCACGGAGGCCTACAACTTCTTTGTGTACGGCTCCCAGATAAATAATGCATTGTTTTTGCTCGGGTAAGGTTGCATTTCATGATTTACCTTTTCGTCTTGCAAGGACGTGTCCTCGTAAACAAACTGCTAGCAGCACTCGATAGCATGTAGCTATAGATCTCAATGTTTATGTGCTGAAAGCTTCATTTATGATTGCAGCCTTTGGTAAAAGCTTTAAGTATCAGTGGAGTGGAAAACAAGTTGACTTTATATGTTTAATTGTGTTTCATTGTGTCCAATAAACAAAGTCTAGTCAACTGGTGGCCCGCGGTCCACATCCGGCCTGCTAAAGCTTTTCATTTGGCCCACCGACCATCACCCAAAAAGGCTTGATGGAACCATTAAAACTAGGGTTGATCATGTAGGAAGTACTCCTGCCACCCACAGGGGGCAACAGTGAGGCATATGTGTCACAGTGAAGCAGCATTGGGTTAAAGGCCTACTGAAACCCACTACTACCGACCACGCAGTCTGATAGTTTATATATCAATGATGAAATCTTAACATTGCAACACATGCCAATACGGCCGGGTTAACTTATAAAGTGCAATTTTAAATTTCCCGCGAAACTTCCGGTTGAAAACGTCTATGTATGTTGACGTATGCGCGTGACGTCAATCGTTGAAACGAAAGTATTCGGACACCATTGTATCCAATACAAAAAGCTCTGTTTTCATCGCAAAATTCCACAGTATTCTGGACATCTGTGTTGGTGAATCTTTTGCAATTTGTTTAATGAACAATGAAGACTGCAAAGAAGAAAGCTGTAGGTGGGATCGGTGTATTAGCGGCTGGCTGCAGCAACACAACCAGGAGGACTTTGACTTGGATAGCAGACGCGCTATCCGACGCTAGCCGCCGACCGCATCGATGATCAGGTGAAGTCCTTCGTCGCTCCATCGATCGCCGGAACACAGGTGAGCACGGGTGTTGATGAGCAGATGAGGGCTGGCTGGCGTAGGTGGATAGCTAATGTTTTTAGCATAGCTCTGTGAGGTCCCGTAGCTAAGTTAGCTTCAATGGCGTCGTTAGCAACAGCATTGTTAAGCTTCGCCAGGCTGGAAAGCATTAACCGTGTAGTTACAGGTCCATGGTTTAATAGTATTGTTGATTTTCTGTCTATCCTTCCAGTCCGGGGTTGATTTCTTTTGTTTCTATCTGCAGTTAAGCCCGATGCTATCACGTTAGCTCCGTAGCTAAAGTGCTTTGCCGATGTATTGTCGTGGAGATAAAAGTCACTGTGAATGTCCATTTTGCGTTCTCGACTCTCATTTTCAAGAGGATATAGTATTCGAGGTGGTTTAAAATACAAATCCATGATCCACAATAGAAAAAGGAGAAAGTGTGGAATCCAATGAGCCCTTTTACCTAAGTTACGGTCAGAGCGAAAAAAGATACGTCCTGCACTGCACTCTAGTCCTTCACTCTCACGTTCCTCATCCACAAATCTTTCATCCTCGCTCAAATTAATGGGGTAATCGTCGCTTTGTCGGTCCGAGTCGCTCTCGCTGCTGGTGTAAACAATGGGGAAATGTGAGGAGCCTTTCAACCTGCGACGTCACGCTACTTCCGGTACAGGCAAGGCTTTTTTTTATCAGCGACCAAAAGTTCCGAACTTTATCGTCGATGTTCTCTACTAAATCCTTTCAGCAAAAATATGGCAATATCGCGAAATGATCATGTAAGACACATACAATTGATCTGCTATCCCCGTTTAAATGAAAACATTTCATTTCAGTAGGCCTTTAAGTAGAAGACTACTCATTCAACCCTGAAAAAATAATAATAATAAAAAATTGACTTTTAACGACAACTAGACAAAGTATGAATGTTCTATCCCAAGCAAGTGCCTGAGTCATTGTTTTCTGGTGGACCTTTTAAACGATGGATATATTGTTCCAGACAAGCAGCAACAATGGAAGAAATCCCAGCATGCAAGCTTCATTACGAAACTTGGTCAAACATTTTAGGTAGATACAATTTGTACATAGACTAGACTTGCCAAAAAAGTTCCATTACTACCGTGAGCCTCTGCAGCCGCAGCCTAGCAGGGCTCCGCCACTCAGTGGTCTAGTGGTTAGAGTGTCCGCCCTGAGATCGGTAGGTTGTGAGTTCAAACCCCGGCCGAGTCATACCAAAGACTATAAAAATGGGACCCATTACCTCCCTGCTTGGCACTCAGCATCAAGGGTTGGAATTGGGGGTTAAATCACCAAAAATGATTCCCGGGCGCGGCACCGCTGCTGCCCACTGCTCCCCTCACCTCCCAGGGGGTGATCAAGGGGATGGGTCAAATGCAGAGGACACATTTCACCACACCTAGTGTGTGTGTGACAATCATTGGTACTTTAACTTAACTTTAAATATATGTATTTGTTTTGTATTGAAATTGCTGACTTTGTGATGTCTTTTGTATTCGTAGTTGTGTTGTTTTTTTGTCTGAGAGTCACGATCAAACCTCGTTAATATATGTAGTGCTAAATTTGACTATTAGAGGGCGACGGCGCTAATAGTGATAAGTCACATACAATGTTTTGTGTGTGAATGATCACTAAAAACAGGTGCAGACAAAGGAGAAGGCAGGAAAACACTAAAACACAACAGTAAACATTTGTAGTTTATTGTGTGACTATATTAACACTAGACCTTCTAATTTTTTATATGTGTAAACTGTTAAGGTCTTGGTCAAGGGGGGGTGACCCCAGGATGCAGAGACGGGATACAAGGTGGAATTACAAAAATGAAAACATTTAATTAGACAAAAAGGGATAACTACGGGCGATGTGGCAGAAGCGCACACCATGTAACCTGGACAAAATAGGTTCCTCAGAGGTCGGCAGGAGAAAAGGCCAGGGCACACTGAGCAGGGCAAGAGTTCAACAAAAGAATCCCTTTTACCTCAGGGGGGCTAGGAAATAAACACAGAAGAGGTTAGGGAATTCAGTACTAAGTAGCGACAACGTACCAGGTCTGGTGAGGTGAAGCAGGCACATGCACGAGAGGAGTTCAGGATACAATAACCGGCAAGGCCCAGCTGTCAGTGACAAGCCTAAATACTGGCAAACTAATTGCGAGCAGGTGTGCCTCAAGGTCCGCCCCTCGCCGAGGATGAATCACTAAAAACAGGTGCAGACAAAGGAGAAGGCAGGAAAACACTAAAACAACAGTAAACATTTGTAGTTTATTGTGTGACTATATTAACACTAGACCTTCTATTTTATTCATGTAAAATACACAATGGACATTATTTGTGTAAAATACACAATGGAGGTTATACTTTTGTTATGTTTAATTTATGTTTACATTTTCAGTCTTACAAACCTAAATGAAGAAGTGTAAAGAAATAAAACTAAGAAAGGGAAATAATTTAAAATAAGGAACATCAACCCTCACCAAAAACTGGACCTTCTGTTTTCTTCTTACTGTTAACTAGCTGTACACGTTGGAAACCAGTAGCGAGGGCAGAATAATGAATGTGTTTACTTTGCAATTAGGTAAACGCAGTCTCAAAGAAATATAACCTGCGGAGATACTTTTTGTCGAAACATCCACATTTCGATGTCCGGCCCCTTAGCCGTTGGGCTCTTGAAACTGCTGCCCTCTTCATTATGTAGTTGAATAGCCCTGCATTAAACCATATTCAATTGTATTTACAATCCGTGTGTGAAAATACTGTCTAAACATCACAAAATGCCACAAATTCAGTCAACCATTTTGAATATTCTGCTCCGAACGTCTTCACTAATTTCCGTAGATTGACTACACTGGAGTACACTACTGCACTCTGATCATAGAATTTAGATCAGTCATACTTGAAATATGCACAAATTGAAGACATATGTGCTGTCTATCATTCACAATCCCTATATAAGACATGAACATATGTTTTTGTTTTTTTTAATGCATTCTAAGTCGTAAATAAATACATAAATAGTCTCATCTGCCAACAAAACCCTCAAAATAACCATTCAAAACCCGCCAGCAATACTCTATATACGGTACATACAATACATACATACATACAATACCTGAATATTTACCAAATTTTAGCAGACAAACTATTTTAGCGGCACAATGATACAAACAGCTCAGTAGCCCTCTGCTGCTTTACTGTGAGCTGCATCATCTCGTCTCTGCTTGTCAAAGTTATTCTAGATTATAAATCATGCCTTTCATCTGGATATTAGGAGGATCTTGAAGTTGTTCATCTGTGACATTCAATTTATATCCAGAAATGGAGACAAACACATACAACCGAAGACAGTGTCTGAGGGACACTCAGTCTCAGTCTCAGGGAGACTTTTCCTTGCTGTCCCTTGGTGTGCATCATGATTAATTCTTCATATAAACGGGAAAATATGGACATCCTATCAGTCGTCATCGAAGTAAGAGCAGACATTGTGCAGCAAGCTATCGTTTTATTATGTTTGTAGTTTGTATTTCTTGTTTAGCACTTAGCAATACTGCTACATGATGCTTAGTGTTTCACTAAAGCTGGATTTGTTCAGCAGAACATCTAAAACTTGTAGCTCATCTTCCTTATATTCAGGCTCAACAAAAGTTTCTGGTTCATAATTTTTCCCAAAGTTATCTAAAGTCTGCATCATTCGCATTGTTGTTGGTGGGGAAGGGATCTGCGGTTCCTACCTCTATGTCACGCGAGCATGTGACTGGTTTCCTCATTATCTCTCAAAATGGCTCGGGAATCTCTGTGAAATTGATATTATTTTGATGATAGCTATTTACTTGCAAACTTTCTAAGTCTTTCGGTGTCATACATCAGATACTGTATATATGATAATAGCTTCAATATAGAAGCAACTTGTTTTTCCACTCTACTGGTATTTCAACTTTAAGGTTTTGCTCACATTTTCCTCCTTTTTATTTAGACTCGCCCAGTTTCTTTACAAAACACTAATAGCAAAAATGTGTTTTAACCACAAGATAACATTTCAAATAATATCAAGATAAGACTTAAATGGGAAATGCATCCATCCATCCATTTCTACCGCGGTTGAGATAGGCTGCAGCCTATCTCAACTGCATTCGGACGGAAGTCGGGGTACACTCTGGACAAAACAGATAGACAGACAACATTCACGCTCAGATTTACATAGAAAATACTAAACATTAATAGTATATTAAGCAAACCTTTAACAAAATAAATACTGCACACTTGTGCATTCTTCGACTCTCTTCTACTGGAGACCTATATTTGAGAGCCACTTTTTTTGTCCTCAATTCACAAAATCTTGGCATATTGCGCCCTTCTTGATTATCTCTTAAAGAACTCTGAAGAAACGTTTATCTTTTTTGCGATTTGAGAAGTTACATCAGCCTGAAACAACGCAAGCATTGGGCCTTTTTTTTTCAGAAAACAAAATGCTGCCCAGAACAGATGCTTGCTTAAAGGCCTACTGAAATGATTTTTTTTTATTTAAACGGGGATAGCAGATCCATCCTATGTGTCATACTTGATCATTTCGCGATATTGCCATATTTTTGCTGAAAGGATTTAGTAGAGAACAACGACGATAAAGATCGCAACTTTTGGTATCTGATTAAAAAAAAGCCTTGCCCCTACCGGAAGTAGCGTGACGTAGTCAATTGAAAGGCTCCTCACATTTTCCTATTGTTTTCAACGCAGCTAGAGCGATTCGGACCGAGAAAGCGACGATTACCCCATTAATTTGAGCGAGTATGAAAGATTTGTGGATGAGGAACGTTCGAGTGAAGTACTAGAATGCAGTGCAAGACATATCTTTTTTCGCTCTGACCGTAACTTAGGTACAAGGGTTCATTGGACACCACACTTTCTCCTTTTTCTATTGTGGATCACGGATTTGTATTGTAAACCACCTCAGATACTATATCCTCTTGAAAATGAGAGTCGAGACCGCGAAATGGACATTCACAGTGACTTTTATCTCCACGACAATACATCGACGAAACACTTTAGCTACGGAGCTAATGTGATAGCATCGTGCTTAACTGCATATAGAAACAAAATAAATAAATCCCTGACTGGAAGGATAGACAGAAGATCAACAATACTATTAAACCAGGGACATGTAAATACACGGTTAATGCTTTCCAGCCTGGCGAAGGCTAACAATGCTGTTGCTAACGACGCCATTGAAGCTAATTTAGCAACCGATTAATCTACTAATTGTTTAGATTAGACGTGGGCAAAATACGGCACACAAACCGAATATGGTCCGTTAAACTTTTCAATATAAAATAATCCGTTCACAAATTATTTTTTAAAAACCTTTAACATCAAAACTATGAATGTGCAGTGCCATTTGCGTGTCAGGGACAGACTCTGAAACAGATTTGTACAACAAAGTTCTGCAGAAAAGTGATATTATTTCAGATTGTCTGTGTTCTTTACCCTTTGCGTTCATATTATTCTGTGTTTGTTGCATTTTGCTTGATTGGTGTCAATCAGGGATGTGGTCTGGGAAGTAAAAGATGAGTGACATTCGTATGTTCTTAATATTCAGTGTTTTAACGTTCATAGGTAATATTGTAAATCCCATTTTTTTTATCATGATGTACTTTGTGGATGTCGCATTCAGTAATATTAATTTTTTTCTTTTAGGTTTGTCTGTTCTTTTTAGCATTCTATCAGACATTATTGTGTGTTTTTGTACTAGTGTGCCTAAAAAAGGGACCAAAGAAAAACAATTTTCCATACTTACCTGATACCACCATAAAATACAAATAAAAACTGAATCCATGTACTTTTAAATTCACTGCTTTATTGAAGTGTTTCAAAAGGCCCTTATCCACCGCAGGAATTTTTTCAGGAACTTTCCCACTTACTGGTAAATAAAGTTCCTCCTGTATTTCCAACAAAAACTACCAAGATATATTTAGTTCTTCAGGAACCTTTCGGAGTTCCTCTTAGGTGGCACTTTTTGAAGCTACCCTCAAACTTTGTGGGGGCGAGCTCTGCTGTCGAACGCTGATTAGTTGAACACCGTTGGCGGCATTCCTAAAACTTATTTTTCAAACACATGACTGCCATTGCGGAGACTTGTTCATTTCTTATTTCTCGTGTATTTCTATTACAACAACCTTAGCAAAGAGAAAGAAGAGCGAGAGGAGCTTTCGACTTGCAGCAACTTTTGTGAGGCATCTTTGTGCTGAAGAACACTGATCAAAGGAACTATCTTGAAGTGTTTTTGGTCAGCCGTAGTCTCTAAACTCTATCTATGCAGTTTAATGTTGTTTATTATTTTTACAAACTTAATTTTGATACGAGAAGCTACAGGAAGTGGATGGACTTTTATTAAACGTATTTACCGGACTTGAAGCAATGACCACTGCTGCTTACTACACCGATTTTGTTGGATAAATGTGAAATAAAGGAGGCAGTACACGAATGTAACAACGGTAAATGACATAAATTATTAACTATTTACTTCATTACATCTTGTAAAAGTTCCATTTGTGTAGTTATTAGCCTCAACCCGAGCAAACAGAATGCTAATGCTAACAAGCTAACGCTAAAGCCGATGTGTTTGTGTTGTTGGTGTGAGATAAACACAGACATTTATTATGTATATATTGTTATTTACAGCTGAAATGGATCACATGGAACCGCCTGACCCGCATTAATTAATCATTAATTGAACATTGCGGACAAAAGTCTATTTTTTTAGGAACAATTTGGTAAAGTTAATTTTTTTAAATCATATCGTTTTTATTATTTTTATTATTGCTTTGTATTTCATTGACTTACTTTTTAGTAATAGAACTACGACCTAATATTGTCTGTTTATTGACATGGTATCAGTGTAGAAATCTACTAAACCACCCCTTCATAAGTCACCAGCCTGATTTGTATAAACTACCCTGAACTGTGAAATGCGCTGGAAACACAAACCACACACCTATAGTTAAAAAAACTAAAGGTTCCAGGAACCAAAAGTTCTGGAAAATGGCCTATTGTTTAAGCTAAAAATACAAATTATTGTCATTTCACTTGCATTAGTTTGCGCTACGTGGGTGCTAATATTTGGCATCAAGCCAAGCAGCTGTGCGCGCGTCTACGTATCTATATGTGCACAACATGGGAGCTAGTTAACTACGTTACAATTAAACTTATTGTGTAGGTCTGTATTATTGTTATTTAAATGTTGCGAGTGGCAACGTATAATGTGAGATCCCTAATTGGAGACGACAGATTAACGGAACTTGAAGATGAATGAGATGGTATAGAATTGGATATCACAGGTCTCAGTGAAGTGAAGCGACAAGGAGAACAATTAATTGAACTAAGCAGCGGGCATCAATTCTATCACATAGAAATGGGAAACAGAAGCCTAGCAGGTGTTGGTTTCATCATTAATAAGAAATGGACAAAGTATATACCGTATTTTCCGCACCATAAGCCGCACCTAAAAACCACAATTTTTCTCAAAAGCAGACAGTGCGGCTAATAACCCGGTGCGCCTTATATATGGATTAATATTCGTATTTATTTTCATAAAGTTTAGGTCTCGCAACTACGGTAAACAGCCGCCATCTTTTTTCCCCGTAAAAGAGGAAGCGCTTCTTCTTCTACGGTAAGCAACCGCCCCCATAGAAGAGGAAGCGCTTCTTCTTCTACTGTAAGCAACCGCCAAGGTGAGCACCCGCCCCCGTAGAAGAAGAAGCGCGCGGATATTACCTTTCATTTCATTTGTGTGTTTCTGTAAAGACAACAAAATGTCTCCTACTAAGAGACACGCGTACAAGGTTCCACTGACTTTTGATATTCATGTGAACCGCACTGTGGATACAACGGGAACACGTACGGTGAATATTCGCACCACAGGGAATGAGAAGTCGTCCTACTGTGGTTCTAGCTTGCCATGCTAACGGCCAGAAACTTCCACCCACGGTGATATTCAAAAGGAAGACCTTGCCAAAAGAGAACTTTCCAGCCGGCGTCATCATAAAAGCTATCTTGAAGGGATGGATGTATGAAGAAAAGATGAGCGAGTGGTTGATAGACGTTTACGCGAAGAGACCGGGTGACTTTTTTCACGCAGCGCCGTTCCTGTTGATCTACGACTGCATGCGCGTCCACATCATCGATGGTGTCAAAAAACAAGTGAAGCACACCGAAGAAGAATAATTAGAGGGATTTGTGGATGAGTAATAACTTCAGAAAGTGAGCTTTAAATGTTTATTTTGTGTGTTGTGTGACACTAACGTATGAGCAACGTTGAGTTATTGATGTTGCTATTGCTCTGCACTATTTTGAGTGTTACTATTTTTGTGATTGCACATTTGTACATTACATTTTGGGAGTGAACAGAGTTGTTATAACGCTGGTTTGTAATATATTATTAAAGTTTGACTGACCTATCTGACTGTTTTGTTGACATTACCTTTAGCGTAGCGTAGGTGCGGCTAATAGCACGGGGCGGCTAATAGGTAAACAAAGTTTTGAAATATTCCGTTCATTAAACGTGCGGCTAATAACACGGGGCGCCTTATGGTGCGGAAAATACGGTACCGTAATTTCCGGACTATAAGCCGCACCTGACTATAAGCCGCACCAGCTACATTTAGGGGAAAATACAGATTGCTCCATATATAAGCCGCACCCGACTATAAGCCGCAGGGTTTTGATGTGTAATTACCGTAGTATATAGGGGTTCCTGCTACCACGGAGGGGATTGTCGGGACAGAGATGACTGTTTGGGAACGCAAAGCGTCCCATTTATTAACAATAAATCTTTCAATCATTCAATCAAACTTTCACATCTTTGACATGGCGAACAGCATTCGTGCAGTGTACAAATAATACAACGGTGTAAAGTAATACAAAGTGCTCACCTGTACGTTATCAAAATAACCAGCCTACTGGTATATGAAAAGTCAGTCTTTAATCATTGTGTCATCATCTTCCTCCTGCGTACTAAAACCACCGAAATCCTCTTCGTCGGTGTCGGAGAAGAACAGGCCGTAAATAAGCCGCACCCTTGTATAAGCCGCAGGGACCAGAACGAGGGGGAAAAGTAGCGGCTTATAGTCCGGAAATTACGGTAACAGAATTTAAAGGAATAAATGAAAGAATGGCCCAAATAACCATAAAACTGAACAGTAAATACAGCATTAAGGTCATTCAGGTGTATGCTCCAACATCAGCGCATGATGATGAAGAGGTTGACAAATTGTATGAGGAAGTGGAACAGGCCCTCAAATCATCAAAAACTCACTTGAACCTAGTAATAGGGGATTTCAATGCTAAAGTAGGAATCAAGCAAGACGGGGAGGAAGAAGTGACGGGAAACTTTGGATCAGGTCTCAGAAATGACAGAGGTGAAATGCTCATCGATTTTGCTTCCAGAAACAAACTCAAAATTATGAACGCCTTCTTCAAGAAGAAAATATCCAGAAGATGGACTTGGAGAAGCCCGGACGGTAAAACCAAGAATGAAATTGACTTTATCTTGACTAACAAGCCAAAGATAATTAGATGTTACCATATTCAACAAAGTAAACACTGGCAGTGACCACCTTATGGTTATGTGCAAAGTGAAGGTAGATACAAGACTCGAAAGAATGAAATTAATAGCAAAATACAGAAAGCCCGATATGATCAATTTGGAAGCAGAAAGCATGAATTTCAACCAGAACTACAAAACCGCTTTCAAGGACTGGAAGTAGAAGATACCTCCGACCTTGACGAATGGAATGACAAATTCATTGACATAGTACATGAGAGCTCTATAAAAACAGCAGGGAAAGAAAAGAAAAAGCAAGAGTCCAAACTCTCAGATAGCACAAAGTGGCTAATGGAGAAAAAGAGGAATATGAAGAGAGATGGAATTGGATTCCAGAATGTTGAATATACAGAAACATGCAAGACAATACGAAAGAAACTCTGACAAGACATAAGAAATTACAACACCCTTAAAATTCAAGAGACAATAGAAGTTTGAAGAAAACAAGGCAGAAACTTGCAAGTGGAAAGCAGAAAATAACATAATTACTTGATAAACAGGGGACAGAAATCACAGATCAAGACATGATTTTGATGAGGATTGAAGAATTTTATGAAGAACTCTATCAAAGCAGTCAGTCAGTGGACCTTCAATTATCCATGGACTCAGAAGAAATTCCAGACATCACATATTAGGAGGTGCAGCATGCAGTCAAAAACATGAAACGAGGGAAAGCACCAGGACCAGATAATATTTTAATTGACACAATTAAAGAGGGGGAGGATGTCATTGCTAAGGAGCTGGCAAAGCTATACACAGCTTGCTTACATAAGGGGAAAGTGCCAGAGAAGTGGAAAGAAGCTAACATGATCATCCTTTTCAAGAAAGGGGACAAGAGGGACCTCAAGAACTACAGACCTATTACCCTTCTTTCAAACATATACAAGTTGTTTACAAGAATCCTGACAAATCGAATGGAAAATACACTTAATAGCCACCAACCCAGAGAACAAGCAGGGTTTAGGAGTGGTTTTTCTACAATGGACCATATTCATACATTGAATCAGATCAAAGAAAAATGCCAAGAATACAACAAACCACTTTGTATGGCCTTCATAGACTATGAAAGGGCATTTGATTCGGTGGAAACACAATCGGTTCTAAAAGCTCTGCAAGATCAAGGAATTCATCATAAGTACATTAACTTACTCAAGGACATCTACACAAACTGCACTACCACAGTTACGATGCACAAACCAAGCGTGAAAATCCACATAAAGAAGGGTGTCCGACAAGGCGATACAATTTTGCCTAAACTGTTTACAGCTTGTTTGGAAGGCAAATTTCGCTCTCTGGAGTGGGAGGATAAAGGAGTTGATATCAACGGAGACAAATTTAATCATCTGAGGTTTGCAGATGACATTGTTGTCTTGGGAGAGCAAATCAGTGAAGTGGAAGATATGCTTAAAGACCTTGCAAATGCCAGCAAATGTTGTGGATTGAAAATGAATATGAAGAAAACAAAAGTTATGGCAAATTCCATGGTACCTCATGGACCTGTGACTGTTAATGGAAATTAAATAGATATATTAATTAACTTCATCAATGTGTGGCAGAGATTTAGCCTGAAAGAAAAGAGTCAAGAACAGGAGATAGGGAGGAGAATCAGATTGGGCTGGTGCCAATATGGAAAACTGAGCAACATCATGAGAGGAGAAATACCGTTAAGCCTAAAAAGAAAGGTCTTTAATCAATGCGTGTTACCAACCATGACATATGGAGCTGAAACCTGGGCATTGTCAAATAAAATGGAAAAGAAAATAGCAGCAGCACAACACAACATGGAAAGAAATATGCTCGGAATCACATATAAAGACAGAAAAACAAATGAATGGGTGAGAAAACAAACGCAAGTCCAAGACATTATGAGAACTATCAAATTAAGTAAGTGGAAGTGGGCTGGACATATCAGTAGGAGAACAGATAATAGATGTCCCTGTCCCCAAGAAAGCACGGATCACAGGACTAAATGACTACAGGCCGGTCGCGCTGACGTCTGTGGTCATGAAGTCCTTTGAGCGCTTGGTCCTGCCCCACCTCAAGGACATCACCGCCCCCCTCCTGGACCCACTGCAGTTAGCCTACAGAGCCAACAGGAGAGAGGTGACGTCCTGGTGCAGCCTCAATAACCTGGAGCTGAACGCCCAGAAAACAGTGGAGATGATCATGGACTTCAGGAAAGTCACAGCCCCACCATCCCCCCTCACCCTGATTGACTCTCCCACCCCCGTCCCCATTGTGGACTCCTTCCGTTTCTTGGGCACCACCATCACCCAGGACCTCAAGTGGGAGCTGACCATCAGCTCCCTCATCAAGAAGGCCCAGCAGAGGATGTACTTCCTGCGGCAGCTGAGGAAACTTAAGGTGCCGACCGAGATGCTGGTGCAGTTTTACTCAGCCATCATAGAGTCCATCCTGACCTCCTCCATCACAGTGTGGTTCCCCGGCGCCACAGTCCAGGATAAGAATAGGCTGCAACGCATCATACGTGCTGCGGAGAAGGTGATTGGCTGCAAGCTCCCATCCCTCCAGGACTCGTTCTCCTCCAGGACCAGGAGGCGTGTGGGTCGGATCACAGCTGACTCTTCTCACCCTGGACACACACTATTCTCCCCTCTCCCCTCAGGCAGGAGACTACGCTCCATCCAGACCCACACCTCCCGCCACCTGAACAGTTTTTTCCCCTCGGCCATCAGGCAAATGAACAAGAACTCCTAACAGCAGCTCCTTGAATTCCTTGAATCCCTTCTAAGTCTATCTGATAGCTCAGTCACAGCTCTTTTTATTACCAAATATGTGTTATATGTGTTTTATGTTGCACGATTGCACCAAGAAAAATTCCTAGTTTGTGAACCCGTTCTCAAACAATGGCAATAAAAACTATTCTGATTCTGATTCTGATTCTGATGGACTTCCCAAATGACATCATGGAGACCCATGGATGGGAGCAGAAATAGAGGAAGACAAAGAGTGAGATGGCGAGATGAAATAGACAAATATTGGGGAACAGTGCAGTGGCAGGGAGCAGCTAGGATGTTCACTATGGCAGAAACATGCTGAGGCTTTCGTCCAGCAGTGGACTGACAACGGCTGATGATGAAATGTTTACATAAGTTTGAAGCGCAGGTGGTCAGTGTTTTAAAGCACTGCTTGCACCGTAACGCTTCTGTGTTTAAAGCGTCACCTTGATTGATGGTTTTGAAGCCCAAATACCTCCATATAGCACTTCACGCACCCTCTTTATTAACCAGAATTGCCTTTATTTGCCAGTTTTCCTTTCCTCGCTGTTTCTTGCTTGTGTGCACACTGAGTGTGTGCGCGCTGACACACTCCACATGCTCCTCAGCTCAGCAACGTCACTGCAGCACGGCAGCATGCGGATGAAAAGAAACAGCCGGTATTTTGAACAAATTACATATTGTTATGAACATGTCTGTTACTACATTATATATAGACTTGCAGTATGTTAATAAAACGTTGCTGGGGGTTTTTGAAGGCTACAACAGTGACTCCCATTAGCTGCATCTTTCAAGCGTTTTTATCATCTTTAGAAATAAATAAAAAAATAAAAGTACATGTGCTTTTGTCTCTCATAATCAGGGGTCCCCAAACTTTTTAACTCGGGGGCCGCATTGGGTTAAAAAAATTTGGCCGGGGGCTGGGCTGTAAATATATATATATATATATATATATATATATATATATATATATATATATATATATATATATATATATATATATATATATATATATATATATATATATATATATATATACATTGTCTTTATATTCCAACGAGTTAATCCGTTTTGTCATTTAACATCAATTAACATTAATGTTCATCAACATTTAACATTGTCACGTTATCGATGGGAAAATTCATTTTTAGACTATATGATTTGCCTGAGCGGCTAGGAGACACTGAGAGTAACAAGCGGTAGAAAATGGATTAGAAAGGAAAGATAAAAAATAATAATAATAATTTTAAAAAATTACTTGGGACTTCCCATGGGCCGGATTTTGGATGCGGGGGGCCGGATGCGGCCCGCGGGTCGTAGTTTGAAGACCCCTGCTCATAATGATTGTGAATGATAGGCAACATTTTTTTTAAAAGTGCAGTTCCCCTTTAAGATAAAGGACCATGTGCGGTCAAAATAAATTGGGTGTAAAGGCCTACTGAAATGAAATTTTCTTATTTAAACGGGGATAGCATGTCCATTCTATGAGTCATACTTGATCATTTCGTGATATTGCCATATTTTTGCTGAAAGGATTTAGTAGAGAACATCGACGATAAAGTTCGCAACTTTTGGTCGCTGATAAAAAAGCCTTGCCTGTACCGGAAGTAGCATGACGTCACAGGTTGTGGAGCGCCTCACATCTGCACATTGTTTACAATCATTCCCACCAGCAGCGAGACCGATTCGGACAGAGAAAGCGACGATTACCCCATTAATTTGAGCAAGGATGAAAGATTTGTGGATGAGGAAAGTGAGAGTGAAGGATTAGAGTGCAGTGCAGGACGTCAGGATGTATCTTTTTTCGCTCTGACCGTAACTTAGGTACAAGGGCTCATTGGATTCCACACTTTCTCCTTTTTCTATTGTGGATCACAGATTTGTATTTTAAACCACCTCGGATACTATATCCAGGGGCGCCGCTAGGGATTTTGGGCCCCATGAAAATAATCTTTACAGGGCCGCCAACACAGCGGCAACATTTTTTGATGCTATTTTACATATAATTATGCATTTTAAAGGTATTTTTGACTATCATTACCATATTTTTGAAAGAAGAACAGCATCACAGTTGACATGTACAGTAGGGGAAGAACTGAGCACTCTGAATACAATGGAATTCATTTTGAGTCATTTATTTGCTGCACCACTGATTCTTAAATTGGAAATAAACTCTTCCATGACATTATTGAATAAGAACAGCTTGATAAATGTTTGACTGGATTGATTATTTAACTAATATAGCAGTAAAATGTAAAAACCCAGAGTTTTCTTGAGCTAACATGGTGAGAAAAGTGAGCTAGGTTATTACCACAGACAGGGACAAAGTTAATATGCATAACTTTCCACCACAACTAACAAACCCACCTTTTTTTTTGAAATATTGGGTGACATATTGTCGACCCTTCAACTCCTTCTCCTCTCTTATTTTCTTTTCCTTTCTTTTTTGGCTGCCTGATTTTTGAGGCATACTGATGTCTCCTCTGCTTTGCCCGCTGTGGCGCTGTCTGTGACAAATCGCCGGTGCTCTACCTGCAGCTGATCCAGTCGGACTGAACCATTTTACGTAAATAGAGGGGGGGAAGGGAGGCCCTGCAGGTGTTGATGCTTCCAAAACAAATAAAGGTATTGTTACCAGGACATGGAAAATAAAACATGTGTGATTATATGTTAGTTAATAACTTAGTGTCATTATGTTTTCTGTATTATAATTTCATCATCATTAGGGGCCTCTCTGGGCCCCCCTCCATCATGGGCCCCTAGAATCCGTCTCCTTTACCCCCCCTTTTCGGCGCCCCTGACTATATCCTCTTGAAAATGAGAGTCGAGAACGCGAAATGGACATTCACAGTGACTTTTATCTCCACGACAATACATCGGCGAAACACTTTAGCTACGGAGCTAACGTGATAGCATCGTGCTTAAATGCAGATAGAAACAGAAGAAATAAGCCCCTGACTGGAAGGATAGGCAGAAGATCAACAATACTACTATTACTTCTACTATCAGGAGACACCGAACCAAACCCTGGACCTGTAACCACACGGTTAATGGTGTCCCGCCTGGCGAAGCCTAGCAATGCTGTTGCTAACGACGCCATTGAAGCTAACTTAGCTACGGGACTTCGACAGAGCTATGCTAAAAACGATAGCTCTCCACCTACGCCAGCCCTCATCTGCTCATCACCACCCGTGCTCACCTGCGTTCCAGCAATCGACGGCGCGACGGAGGACTTCACCACGATCATCTGTGCGGTCGGCGGCTAGCGTCGGATAGCGCGTCTGCTATCCAACTCAAAGTCCTCCTGGTTGTGTTGCTGTAGCCAGCCGCTAATACACCGATCCCACCTACAGCTTTCTTCTTTGCAGTCTCCATTGTTCATTAAACAAATTGCAAAAGATTCACCAACACAGATGTCCAGAATACTGTGGAATTTTGCGATGAAAACAGACTACTTCAGCTGGCCACCGTGCTGTTCCAAAATGTCTGCTACACTCCGTGACGTCATGTGCAAACGTCATCATACCGAGACGTTTTCAGCCGGATATTTCCCGGGAAATTTAAAATTGCACTTTATAAGTTAACCCGGCCGTATTGGCATGTGTTGCAATGTTAAGATTTCATCATTGATATATAAACTATCAGACTGCGTGGTCGGTAGTAGTGGGTTTCAGTAGGCGTTTAATCTGCAACTGTGGGTCGTTTTTTTTATAGGGTGCCATTTGGACTTCATAACTTGTAAAAAATAAATAGTTGATTTACCAATATTTTTATGTTCTATTGTATACATGACATATGTAACTTGCTGAAAAACATATTGGTCGAACTCAGGCACCTAAATCATAGTATATTTAGCTATATTAATGAGAGGTGACACACGGGATATGTCCACTCTGTTAAGGACATATGCATAACAGCATACATGTGTTTTCAGTGCATGATTGCCTGTATAATGACTTTCCTATACTTCTGCTGTGAATTGGTGAGAGAACATGCTGAATTTACCACTGAAATCGTAACACTTCACACTGAAAAGCATTAACACTGTACTTTTAACACCAATGTATTTGCTGTATATGATATTTTGCAACAGCAGTGATGATTAACCAAGAATTATGAAAGAAACTGCTGTTGAATGCATAATAGCACTACATATACATTGTGATAAGTCAACATTACTATATACATGTCCACTCTGTTAGGTTGATGTCCACCGTGTTAGTTGAATGAGGCTAACATGGTGGACACTAACACGGTGGACATTTTGAGCTAAAGTTAGCCTTCAGCCTGCCTGTGTTAACATAACAGCTAGCATGGACTTGAATAATTGATAAGAAATCAATAATTTCACACAAACATGTTTTGAAAAATTTCAATTTGATTGATCTCCTTATTATTTAGGCCTAACAGAGTGGACACGTTATGTTCAACCACATTAAATTCACTTCATAAAAACATCAACATCAGATAGTAAGAGAGCTAAAAAACCACACAGCTTACCAGAGTTGAGTTTCCCGCCACTGGTGTGATGTTACCTGATGAGAATGATGTCACTGACAAATGTGGTTGTTTTCTTAAAGGGACAGTAACGCAACTTAACAGAGTGGACAGCGACCACAGGGACAGACATAGAACCTTATTTTTTTGTAATTCTTTTTACGATTTTGATAATATACACCATATGACTAAAGAGAGCTTGTCTATGATAATTATATCATAACAAAAAAAAATTAAAAATATATGTTTTTATTTGTTATTTTCTAGATTAAAGTTGAATAAACAGCACCAGGGACATGGCAAAATCGCATAATAGAACTTTAACAAAAGCTTTAAAAAATATATATTCTAATGTTTGAAGCCCATATCACTGTATTTATGATAGACAACAATTTACCATACACAAAGAAACTAATGGAATGAGCAATTGTAAATATTTTGAGAAAATATGACATGATTTATACTGGGGACGCAAAAGGCACCATATAAAAAAAATGACCCCTATACATGAGTAATGAGATCATTTGTTAACTCGTTAAATTTGACAGCCCTAACTATTACTAGGGTTGTCAAATCTGTGTCATTATATATCCTATTTTACCACAGGTGATCTCTTATTGTTGCCATATATTTTGAGCAAAAATAACAACTACAGAACACAAAGTACTCAAAAAAAGAAAGAGAAGAAAGTCAATGTATTACCAACCGACTAAGGCAAATAAATAGGAGTTTTTTGTTGCACGTGACATCCTGTCCTGTTGAAGACTCCGCACCGGCTCAAACACTTGGTGGGCAAACAAGCTGCCAAGAACTCAGAGTGGACTCAGCTGGATTGCCTGAATGTAATGTTACAAAGTGTTGTTCAGACCAGCTGCGTACACATCTGTTCATTATACTGTTCCCCTTGTGTGTGCAAATCAGGAAGTAGCATCAAAGTTATTTATTTGGCGACACTGACAAATCCAGTATAAATCAGAGTGAAACTAATGAAAACAAACAAATACACACAGATAAATGACTGCATAGTAGTAAAATTCTTATATACAAGTGAAATACAAAGGTAAATCAATTGGAAGCTTCTCAAAGGTACAAAACATGAAGCAATCGTGATGGAAATAAACATTTACAAACTTCACAATTTTACATAAGGTAGCACAACAGAAAATGAAGTATATATGTCTTTACTTTCACAAACAAATACTTACAGACAATGCTTTTGAAGGGGCAAAAGCACAAAGCTTACAAGAAGTTGAAAAATGCCGCTTTCAGCAGACATCTGACTGAAAAACTGATTTCAACTTGGCTACCAGGCTCTTCGATGTCAATTTCTAGGATGACCGCTTAGCTCTTTGATGTCACAGTGCATGTAAAAAAAGAATACACAAATTGTACCTTTGGAAAATAAAGGGCAGAACATTAACAATCCCTAAGCGGTTGTCATTTTAACAG
Organism: Entelurus aequoreus; assembly: GCF_033978785.1. Classification (NCBI taxonomy): domain Eukaryota; kingdom Metazoa; phylum Chordata; class Actinopteri; order Syngnathiformes; family Syngnathidae; genus Entelurus; species Entelurus aequoreus. The sequence goes on from NC_084743.1 coordinate 37,136,810, forward strand.
GAGTTTGACGGGGAACTTTTATTCTGTGGGATAGTACAGAAGTACAATTACTCCCCTTGTCACCCCATAGAGTGAACGTCAACGTGGTGATTTGTGAAATCCTCTTTGACATTGACAGAATGTATGCTGGTGCAGGACAATGTCTCATGTAACTAAACAAAACGTTCTAAAGTATGTCTTTGTCTTCTTGTGTCCTGCAGACGTCAGTGAAGAACATCTTCCTCCTGAGCAGCAGGAGTGGACCTCCAACATGAAGCAGGAGGAGCTACAGCTCCCTCAGATTAAAGAGGAAGAAGAGGAGCCACAGAACCCCTACTTTGAAGAGGTGGAGCCACAGTCCCCCCATATTAAAGAAGAAGAGGATGAACCATCGCCCCCCCATACCAAAAAGGAAGAGGAGGAACACAGCATCAGTCAGGAGGGAGAGCATATTGAAAGGTTGCGGGAGTTCCGGGTGATTGGTGACATTGTGAAGAGTGAGGGTGATGAGATCAAAGTTGAAAGTGTGAAGAGAGAGGTGGAGCCTTCAAGCAGCAGCTCAACTCGACACATAACAGAAGCTCATGGAGACCACTGTGGAGGATCACAAGCAGATAACCTCTTAATTCCACTTTCAGAGAGTGAGGACACAACATCACACTCTTCTGACACTGATGATGAAGACTATCAAGCTGGTATGACACGTGACACTGACAACACACATTTGAAATGCTCTCATTGTGACAAAACTTATAAATACCATAGCCTACTGAAAACACACATGAGAATACACACTGGAGAGAAACCATACAAGTGCTCAGTTTGTGGTAAAAGTTTTCCCCAGAAGGCAAGTTTGACCAAACACATGAAAATACACACTGGAGAGAAACCTTTTTCATGTTCAAGTTGCAATGAAAGCTTTTGTGACAGAACAAATCTTGGAAGGCACATGAGAATACACACTGGTGAAAGACCATTCATATGCACTGTGTGTGGTAAAGGTTTCACTCATCAAGGAAATTTGACACAACACACAAGAATCCACACTAGAGAGAAACAGTTTACCTGTTCAGTGTGTGGTATAGGTTTTGTACAACAATCCCATCTGAAAAAACACATGGTAATACACACCGGAGAGAAACCATTCATATGCTCAGTTTGCGGTAGAAGTTTTGCTCAGAAAGGATCTTTAACAAAACACATGAGAATACACACTGGAGAGAAACCTTTTTTATGTTCCAGCTGCAACAAAAGCTTTTCTGACAGATCAAGTTTTGTAAGACACACAATAACACACTCTGGCGAGAAACCCTTCATGTGCTCAATTTGTGGTAAAAGATTCTATTACAAAGGAAATTTGACAACACATTTTAAAATACACACTATAGAGAAACGGCGTGTAAAACCTTTGAGAACGCACTCTGGTGACAGACCATTTGTGTGCTCAGTTTGTGGTAAAAGTTTCACTCAGAAAGGAAATTTGAAAACACACACTAAAATACACATTCAAGAGAAAATGCTCACCTGTTCTCTGTGTGGTGAAGGTTTTGAACAAAAAGTAGAATTTAAAAAACACATGAGAACACACAGTGAGAGAACGTGTTGAGTTGCAGTGTGTGTTAAAGATTCTCTGATACGTGCCAGGGTAAAAGTCAGTAGTGTGCTGAGGTATATTCCAGAAAGCAGGTTAAGTAAAACCTCTGAGATTAGGGAAATGTAGGGTTTTTTATTCAAAAAAAGAGAGGTTAGTCAATGTCAGTTACCATGGTAACAAACTCTACCTAACCTGTTCACTGGCAGGTTTCCTTGAACAAACCCTGTTTTTTATGGTTCCTCCCTCCTGATCAGAAATAGTTCAAACAAATAATTACTGACAGTTTATGCAGGTAGAGGATTTTCAGGCCATGGCTAGTAATATATACTATCGTTGTATATTGACATGGTATCAGTGTAGAAATCTACTAAACCACTCCTTCATAAGTCACCAGCCTGATTTGTATAAACTACCCTGAACTGTGAAATGCGGTGGAAACACAAACCACACACCTATAGTTAAAAAAAGTAAAGGTTCCAGGAACCGAAAGTTCTGGAAAATGGCCTATTGTTCAAGCTAAAACATAAATTATTGTCATTTCACTTGCATTAGTTTGCGCTACGTGGGTGCTAATATTTGGCATCAAGCCAAGCAGCTGTGCGCGCGTCTACGTATCTTTATGTGCACAACATAGGAGCTAGTTAACTACGTTACAATTAAACTTATTGTGTAGGTCTGTATTATTGTTATTTAAAGGCCTACTGAAAGCCACTACTACCGACCACGCAGTCTGATAGTTTATATATCAATGATGAAATCTTAACATTGCAACACATGCCAATACGGCCGGGTTAACTTATAAAGTGACATTTTAAAATTCCTGGGAAATATCCGGCTGAAACATCGCGGTATGATGACGTATGCGCGTGACGAAGTCCGAGTAACGGAAGTTATGGTACCCCGTAGAATCCTATACAAAAAGCTCTGTTTTCATTTCATAATTCCACAGTATTCTGAACATCTTTTGCAATTTTTTTAATGAACAATGAAGGCTGCAAAAAAGACAGTTGTAGGTGGGATCAGTGTATTAGCAGCGGACTACAGCAACACAACCAGGAGGACTTTGTTGGAGCGCTAGCCGCGCTAGCTGCGCTAGCCGCGCTAGCCGCGCTAGCTGCGCCAGCCGCGCCAGCCGCGCTAGCCGCCGACTTCACCTTGACTTCCTACGTCTCTGGGCCGCCAAACGCATCGGGTGAAGTCCTTCGTCCTTCTGCCGATCGCTGGAACGCAGGTGAGCACGGGTGTTGATGAGCAAATGAGGGCTGGCTGGCGTAGGTGGAGAGCTAATGTTTTTAGCATAGCTCTGTGCAGTCTGGTTGCTAAGTTAGCTTCAATGGTGTCATTAGCACAGCATTGTTAACCTTCGCCAGCCTGGAAAGCATTAACCGTGTATTTACATGTCCACGGTTTAATAGTATTGTTGATTTTCTATCTATACTTCCAGTCAGGGGTTTATTTCTTTTGTTTCTATATGCAGTTAAAGCAAGATGCTATCACGTTAGCTCGTAGCTAAAGCATTTCGCCGATGTATTGTCGTGCAGATAAAAGGCACTGAATGTCCATTTCGCGTTCTCGACTCTCATTTTCAAGAGGATATAGTATCCGAGGTGGTTTAAAATACAAATCTGTGATCTACAATAGAAAAAGGAGAGTGTGGAATCCAATGAGCCAGCTTGTACCTAAGTTACGGTCAGAGCGAAAAAAGATACGTCCATCGCTGCCTCTCAAGTCATTCACTGTAACGTTCCTCATCTACGAATCTTTCATCGTCGCTCAAATTAATGGGGTAATCATCACTTTCTCAGTCCGAATCTCTCGCTCCATTGTAAACAATGGGGAATTGTGAGGAATCCTAGCTCCTGTGACGTCACGCTACTTCCGGTACAGGCAAGGCTTTTTTTTATCAGCGAGCAAAAGTTGCGAACTTTATCGTCGATTTTCTCTACTAAATCCTTTCAGCAAAAATATGGCAATATCGCGAAATGATCAAGTATGACACATAGAATGGATCTGCTATTCCCGTTTAAATTAAAAAAAATCATTTCAGTAGGCCTTTAAATGTTTACATAAGTTTGAAGCGCAGGTGATCAGTGTTTTAAAGCACTGCTTGCACCGTAACGCTTCTGTGTTTAAAGCGTCACCTTGATAGATGGTTTTGAAGCCCAAATACCTCCATATTGCACTTCACGCACCCTCTTTATTAACCAGTATTGCCTTTATTTGCCAGTTTTCCTTTCCTCGCTGTTTCTTGCTTGTGTGCACACTGAGTGTGTGCGCGCTGACACACTCCACATGCTCCTCGGCTCAGCAACGTCACTGCAGCACGGCAGCATGCGGATGAAAAAAAACAGCCGGTATTTTGAACAAATTACGTATTGTTATGAACGTATCTGTTACTACATTATATATAGACTTGCAGTGTGTTAATAAAACGTTGCTGGGGGGTTTTGAAGGCTACAACAGTGACTCCCATTAGCTGCATCTTTCAAGCGTTTTTATCATCTTTAGAAGTTAAAAAAAATACATGTGCTTTTGTCTCTCATAATCAGGGGTCCCCAAACTTTTTGACTCGGGCGCCGCATTGGGTTAAAAAAATGTGGCCAAACCTGTTCACTGGCAGGTTTCCTTGAACAAACCCTGTTTTTTATGGTTCCTCCCTCCGGATCAGAAATAGTTCAAACAAATAATTACTGACAGTTTATGCAGGTAGAGGATTTTCAGGCCATGGCTAGTTATATATACTATCGTTGTATACAAATATCTGATTAGCCAATTTTAAAAAAATACTGGATTTTAGGTACTTAAAAAAAATATTGGATTTGTTTGAATTGGAATAAAAACATTTAATGAAGGGAAGTCTAATAATTAGGTGTTTTCATTATTATTTAAAAAATAACTAAAGCCCAGGCCCATTACAGTTCGTACCATGATCCGGATGAGCGTGAGGTTTAGGGGGAAAGTGTAACAGAGGCCTGTCATATGTATGATTGTAAACCTCACTCCCTGACGATCTCAAGACCAGGGCTAGCTATCGGTTTGATAGCTTAAGCTTTTAGCTTGGTAGCTAACACGCTCGTCTCTCATGTCCCAGGTTTGAGTACCGGGCGGAACAAAAAAAGCAGGGATTGTACCAGGAGACTATTACTTCAATTAAACAAATTGAACTGGTAAGAAAATAAAGAAAAGAAAATAAACTTGATAATGATGAAAAAACTTGATAATGATGAAAAAACGATATATTTTAACCACGATATTTAATGTGTCTTATAATTGCATTCTGATAGTATACTTGTTGGGTATTTCGTTATTGTAAATATAACTACAATATGAGCTAGATCACTTACCATAAAAAAAAACCTGGAAAAAGTATATTTTAGTACAAAACATTTATTGGTCTAACAGGTTGGTTAAAAAAGTAAACAGTCAATGATATTTACTTTACATTTTCCTTGACTTTACACATCAAATATAATTTAAATAAATCAGAGATATTGTTTTCAGCTTCTTTCATGTGCGTTATGGGTGGAGTTACACCTAAATTAAAATATTTTATTTCATGTCATTTCTCCACTTCTTTTTACCTGTTGGCCAATAAGAACATATGATTTAACATTTAAAAAATAAACTAAGGCTTTTCAAAGGTATGCATTTGCTCTGGCAGTATTCATTTCTCACTTCAGTCCAATATTATTTTACTGTATTATTTGTCTTACTCACCATAAACACACAATAACAGAAGCTCACTTTCAGCTGGGTAAACAAAGACAAACTTTTATGCCCACAGTTGCTTTGAATAATCATAGAATCATCGCTGCGTTAATCATGACTTTAATGGTGGACTTAAAGGGAAACAACACTTTTTTTTTTTTTAAATTGCCCATTTTTCACAATCCTTATGAGAGACAAGAACACATATGTATTTTTAATTATTTTGCATTCTAATTTATAATATAAATTGACTCGTTCTAGGTGGCTAGCAATGTTACTAATGGTAGCAATTCATTCTGCCTCTAAATCTGTCTAAAATATATCCAAAAACTGCCAACAATACTTCATTTTCGTTCCGGAACCTGCATAATGACCAACCTGTAACGACATTGTTATTGTAAGAGCAAACACTTGGGTGACTCTCATTAGCTGCACAATGTTTCATTTATTTGCTTTTGTCATTCCATTGTTTAATTGCACATACAAATACACAAAATGTTGTTTGTACGTACAAAAAAAAGAAATTCTGTTGATACATATAATTGTACGTGTTCTTTTTTTCTTTTCTCCTTGTGACTTGTCTTAAAGAGCCGTTTTTGTTATAAAGTGTCATGTAAATACTCAAAAAATATTTGTTAGAATAATTGTTTCTAAGTTATCTCAAAAACTTTGTGTTACATTGAGTGCCCGGTGAAAAGCAAAAGGTGTCTTTGAAACCTACCAAGAAGAAGGCTTGTAAAACTCCACTGTGTAAGGGGGGAAGCAACATGAAGGTATTTATGTTTTCTTTCATGTATTGTAATCAACAGAAATATATTGTTTTAACCCAAGGACTACAAAGCAGAGAGATGGCAGGATCTGCCCAAGTTCTAGACGACCTCTCTTTGAACCTCCTTTTTCAACTGTACAGTATTACGAACCTTTTTTTGAACTGTATTACTAACCTCTTTTTGAACTCTTTTACGACCTTTTCTGTGAACTGTTTACGACCTTTTCTTTTGAACTGTTGTAATCAAAGGCGGTGTCTGTTTACGGCCTCGTTCCTGAGAAGCGGCTGTTGTCATGTGGTCAGAGAAAGTCCAAATAAAGCGGGAGGCGTACAATCTTTTGGCAGAGCGTAATGACACTGTGCAAGCGTACAGATGTCCAAGCATCTCTCCTCAAATTGAGCCAAATTGAATTCTGTCTCTGTTTAATTCTTTGCTTCTTGTCTTGTTTAATAGATGTCATCAGTGTTTGAGCTTGACAATATTCATAAACTTTTTCACTATCTCCATGTTCCTTGGTGTGTTCTTTAAAATTATTTCTTCCATCCATCCATTTTCTACCGCTTGTCCCTTTTGGGGTCGCGGGGGGTGCTGGCGCCTATATCAGCTGCATTCGGGCGGAAGGCGGGGTACACCCTGGACAAGTCGCCACCTCATCGCAGGGCCAACACAGATAGACAGACAATATTCACACTCACATTCATACACTAGGGCCAATTTAGTGTTATAACTTAAGATATGAAATGTATTTATTTATTTAGAGTTTTCATTATATATAATAGAGATCAGTCATAATTAATATCACTGATTAACAAGCTGCTCTTTGTTTTATCATCAAGATAATGAGTAAAGATCATCATGTTATTCTACTGAAGTTGGCAATTGTTTTTTGCTTGTTTGGATTCCGAAGCTCAACCAAATCCACACATATATACATTATTTTTTCATTATGTTATGATGTATTTAATACTGTATATGTAAATAAAGGTATTTTTTGTAAGTATATATAGATATTTTATCTATATATACATACAGTACCTATGTATGCATGTATTCACAGCGCTTTAATTTTTCCACGTTATGTTACAGCCTTGTTCCAAAATGGAATACATTCATTTTTGTCTTCAAAACTCTATACAAAAATTCCCCATAATGACAATGTGAAAAGTTTTTTTTTCTTTTTAAATTAGCAAATTTATGGTAAAAAAAAAAAAAATCACATATACATGATTATGTGCAACCTTTGTTCAATACTTTTTTGATGCACCTTTGGCAGCAATTAAGTTAAGTTAAGTTAAAGTACCAATGATTGTCACACACACACTAGGTGTGGTGAAATGTGTCCTCTGCATTTGACCCATCCCCTTGTTCACCCCCTGGGAGGTGAGAGGAGCAATTACAGCCTCAAGTCTTTTTGAATACGATGCCACAGGCTTTTCAGGCAGTTTCGCTCATTCCTCTTTGCTAATTCCTTTTTGCAACTTCTCTCAAGCTCCATCAAGTTTGATGGGAAGCGTTGGTTTTCATACAGGATGTCTCTGTACATTGCTGCATTCATATTTCCCGCTATCCTGACTAGTCTCCCAGTTCCTGCCGTTACAAAACATCCCCACAGCATGATGCTGCCACCAGCATGCTTCACTGTAGGGATGGTATTGGACTGGTGATGAGCGGTGACTGGTTTCCTCCTAACATGACACCAGGCATTCACGCCAAATACTTCAATCTTTGTCTCATCAGACGAGAGAAATGTGTTTCTCATTGTCTAAGAGTTTTTCAGGTGCATGTTGGCAAACCTTTCACTAAGAAATGGCTTCCGTCTGGCCACTGTACCATACAGTCCTGATTGGTGGATTGCTACAGAGATGGTTGTCCTTCCGGAAAGAATGCTGTAGATCTGACAGAGTGACCATCGGGTTCTTGGTCACCTCCCTGACTAGACTAAGATGAATGCAGCAATGTGCAGAGACATCCCTGATGTAAACCAACGCACCCCATCCAACCTGATGGAGCTTGAGAGGTGCTGCAAAGAGGAGTGGGTGAAACCGCCCAACGATAGGTGAGCCAAGCTTGTGTCATTGTATTCAAAAAGACTTGAGGCTGTGATTTCTGCCAAAGGTACATCAACAAAGTATTGAGCAAAGGGTGTGAATAGTTTTTTGTTTTTTTTTACATGTGATAGTTGTTTTTTTTTTAATACATTTGCAAGTTTGTTTTTTTCAAAAAAACTTTTCAAATAGTCATTATGGGCTATTGTCTGTAGAATTTTGAGAGGAAACATAATTTTATTCATTTTGGAATAAGGCTGTAAAATAACAAAATGTGGAAAAAGGGAAGTGCTGAGAACACTTTCTGGATGCACTGTACATACTGGTGGATTACCCTTTAAAAAGCTGAAACTAACCCGAAACTACAACTTGGTTGCCAAAAAATGATTCGAAGTAATATTTTGATATTGACACATCTCATCTGTGCATCTCCTAAGGGGGTATTCTAGTAGTTAATGCACAGATGAGATGTGTCAATGATACTTTGAGTCACTTTTTGCAAACAAGACACATTGATTTAATGAATACATCCAAACACTTTATAATACTTATTATATGCATGAACAAATAACAGTTTAATGATAGCAGGTGGTGGTGACAAACAATAATCGCACATCATGGTTGGCTGCGATGGTGGGGGAGGATGCCGGACAGACCTGGCAGGCCCAAACGCATTGTGAAGGTCTGCTGGGAACGTCTGGCAGAGTCTCCTGTCAGAGAGAGTTTCAATTCCCACCTCCGGAAGAACTTTGAACATGTCACGAGGGAGGTGCTGGACATTGAGTCCGAGTGGACCATGTTCCACACCTCTATTGTCGAGGCGGCTGATTGGAGCTGTGGCCGCAAGGTAGTTGGTGCCTGTCGTGGCGGTAATTCTAGAACCCGTTGGTGGACACCGGCAGTGAAGGATGCCGTCAAGCTGAAGAAGGAGTCCTATCGGGTTATTTTGGCTCATGGGACTCCTGAGGCAGCGGACAGGTACTGACAGGCCAAGCGGTGTGCGGCTTCAGCGGTCGCAGAGGCAAAAACTCGGACATGGGAGGAGTTCGGCGAGGCCATGGAAAACGACTTCCGGACGGCTTCGAAGCGATTTTGGACCACCATCCGCCGCCTCAGGAAGGGGAAGCAGTGCACTGTCAACACCGTGTATGGTGCGGATAGTGTTCTGCTGACCTCGACTGCGGATGTTGTGGATCGGTGGAGGGAATACTTCGAAGACCTCCTCAATCCCACCGACACGTCTTCCTATGAGGAAGCAGTGCCTGGGGAATCTGTGGTGGGCTCTGTGCTTTGTGGACTTGGAGAAGGCATTCGACCATGTCCCTCGGGAGGTCCTGTGGGGAGTGCTCAGAGAGTATGGGGTTTCGGACTGTCTGATTGTGGCTGTCCGCTCCCTGTACGATCAGTGTCAGAGCTTGGTCCGCATTTCCGGCAGTAAGTCGGACACGTTTCCAGTGAGGGTTGGACTCCGCCAAGGCTGCCCTTTGTCACCGATTCTGTTCATAACTTTTATGGACAGAATTTCTAGGCGCAGTCAAGGCGTTGAGGGAATCCGGTTTGGTGGCTGCAGGATTAGGTCTCTGCTTTTTGCAGATGATGTGGTCCTGATGGCTTCATCTGGCCAGGATCTTCAGCTCTCACTGGATCGGTTCGCAGCCGAGTGTGAAGCGACTGGGATGAGAATCAGCACCTCCAAGTCAGAGTCCATGGTTCTTGCCCGGAAAAGGGTGGAGTGCTATCTCCGGGTTGGGGAGGAGACCCTGCCCCAAGTGGAGGAGTTCAAGTACCTAGGAGTCTTGTTCACGAGTGAGGGAAAAGTGGATCGTGAGATCGACAGGCGAATCGGTGCGGCGTCTTCAGTAATGCGGACGCTGTATAGGTCCGTTGTGGTGAAGAAGGAGCTGAGCCGGAAGGCAAAGCTCTCAATTTACCGGTCGATCTACGTTCCCATCCTCACCTATGGTCATGAGCTTTGGGTCATGACCGAAAGGACAAGATCACGGGTACAGGCGGCCGAAATGAGTTTCCTCCGCCGGGTGGCGGGGCTCTCCCTTAGAGATAGGGTGAGAAGCTCTGCCATCTGGGGGGAGCTCAAAGTAAAGCCGCTGCTCCTCCACATCGAGAGGAGCCAGATGAGGTGGTTCGGACATCTGGTCAGGATGCCACCCGAACGCCTCCCTCTGGAGGTGTTTAGGGCACGTCCAGCCGGTAGGAGGCCACGGGGAAGACCAAGGACACGTTGGGAAGACTATGTCTCCCGGCTGGCCTGGGAACGCCTCGGGATCCCCCGGGAGGAGCTGGACGAAGTGGCTGGGGAGAGGAAAATTTGGGCTTCCCTGCTTAGGCTGCTGCCCCCGCGACCCGACCTCGGATAAGCGGAAGAAGATGGATGGATGGATATATATATTACACACACGCGCGCACACACACACGCTCACACACTCACACACTCACACACACTGCAGTGTCAATCCAAAACACACAACTTATTGGTCTCTTAACATGTTTCCAGAAGAAAAGAAAACAATGGTTTCAAAGTTGGTTTCTTTTGGATGTTCCAATTCAGAAGTGCAGTGTTATTTCTATGTAACACAAAATAAATAAAAATCTATACCAATATTACTGCGTTTGTTTTTATTTGCCAGTGATTTTGATAGGAAGCCATATTACCTTCTCACAATTTACGTTTTCTTTTCTCGATTAAACTCTAGAGTAAATTTGAATAAACTAATCATAGTTAATTTTACCTTATTGTGTATCAATGTATGTTGAATTGCAACAATATCATTTAAGCAAGCTGTAATGTTTGTAGGTGTACTTTATGCATCAGGCGTAACTGTTCTAACATTGTCCACTATAGTGCGTGTTGACGTCACCACGCAGCCAGCGTATATCTAAATATCACACAAGCCATATTAACTTCTCACAATTTACGTTTTCTTTTCTCGATTAAACTCTAGAGTAAATTTGAATAAACTGATTATAGTTGATTTTACCTTATTGTGTATCAATGTATGTTGAATTGCAACAATATCATTTAAGCAAGCCATATTACCTTCTCACAATTTACGTTTTCTTTTCTCAATTAAACTCTAGAGTAAATTTGAATAAACTAATTATAGTTGATTTTACGTTATTGTGTATCAATGTATGTTAAATTGCAACAATATCATTTAAATCCCTTTGAAGGTGACATATCACCACGGGTGTTTTTCCATTGCCAGGTATCAATCCGCGGTCGCACTTAATTGATAGCTTTCAGATTTTGAGGAAAATCGATAGTTTGGCAAATGTGCAAAGTGGTTTCAAGATTTACTAGTGGAAATGGATCCTTCGTTGTACAGAGCTATTTTGGACTATAAAACAAAAGGTATTTATTCAACAGCCATCTCCAAAGTTGAAAAAAATGAAATTCGCCGAAAGTCCGCAAGGTACAATGTTGAAGGTGAGTGTCATTTTCAGAAACGTTTATATTCAAGAGATTTGAAGAAGTCACATGTCATATTGGCCTACTTTTAGCTATGTAACTGTGCAGGATTGACTCCCCAAGTATTATTCAAGACACTTAGTAAACTACTTAGAGCGATATATGTTGGCGTTGGAGAGTTTTTCTGACAAGTTTGGCATGTTCTTTCTGACATGTGTTTATGTTATTCCCCTGGGAATGTGAAAAAAAACATGAAAACTAGTAATACATTTGCAGATACAGAACTTGCACACTTTGACAATAATGGTATTATATAATTGTGTTATCAATCATTTTTAAAGATGTTATAATTGTTTACTTAACTTCCTTGTCATTGTATTTTAAATCCACTTCCAAATCCTTCATATTATTTTATTAGAAGACACTATTTAAAAGTAGGCCCCGAGGTTTGAACGTGTGAGTCAATTGTGTGTGTCCTGTGATGGACTTGTTACCTGCCCAGGATGTTTTCCTACCTTGCCCAATATTTGCTGGGATAGGCTGCAGCACCACCTGTGACCCTGATTAGGGGTAAGTGGTGCCTTAGGTAAGGATGGACAATGGTTATTGCAGGAAATCTTACACAATAATCTCTTGTTGCGATAATATTTCCTTTGCCTGTGTCTCCATTTTTTGCTTTTATTTTGCTACAGGTTTCTCTGCAAATAATTTTACATGATACAACTTTTCTTCAGGAATTTTTAAACATTTCATGCAGTTGCAGCTGAACATGGAGCCCTCCATGGCTAATTTTTATTTATCCAATTCATCTTTAACATTGGGTGTCTCAACATGATAGCAAACCCATCTGGCTGTAGCAACCTTCACAAGAAAATGTTTCTTGGGGTTGATATATTTTCCAATTTATTTCTTAGGAGAGGAAATGTACTACATCGGTGTGACCAAATCCCCCAAAAAACGAAGGTTGTGTGTGGACAGAAAAGAGGCCAATGATGTCTTCATTGAGTTCCATGCCAGTGCCATAGGAGCCCACACGGGACAAAAAAAAGACCAAAGACGCCATTTCCAAGAGATATTTCTGGCCTGGAATGGCCGCAGACATTGATAAATGGGTAATTCAATGACACTTGAAGCAAATTCGCTTTTTATCTAATCCTACTAGAAGTTTCCTTTATTACACAGTTTTATACCTGGTCCTTATGTTATTTCACAGAATATGAAATGACAGTCACCAAATGTTGCCAGCTGATGGTAACGTTGTTCATATGAATTGTGTTGTTTGCAGGTCGCCGATTGTACCGTTTGCCAGGCCAGCCAGCCCATAATAAAAAAGGAGGTGGAATACACACCTATAAAGGTAAATATATTTTATATATATATTTTCTTCCATGGCTTTGCTCTGAGTCCGAGGGTCACAGAGGAAGCTGTAAAAACATGTCAATTGAAATATAAGAGGAAGGTTAATTACTACTACACAACAGCATGTTAACATATTAAAATAGATTTTGATATTTGTATTTATTTACACCCAATAAATTATTAAACTGTCTCCAATGATACTGCTCCTAATCTGATGTTCTTTATTCTACTTTTTTAGGTCAAACACCCTTTTGAGCTTATAGGCATGGACCTGGTGGGAAAATTAACCATGACAAAAAACGGCAATCAATATATCTGTGTCATGATTGATTATTTCACTAAATGGCCACAGGCTTATCCATTAAAATCCAAAAATGCGGCAGAGGTGACCGAATGTATTATAAAAAATTTTCATCAGTTTGAGGCACCAAAAAGGATTTTGACGGACCAAGGCACAGAATTTGTCAATGCGGTACATATGGAAACCACGACAACTATTTGACTGAATTCATGTGTACATTGTAACAGCTTCCAAATATTAGTGTTCCCACATTCATTTTTACATATAAACTTTTTTGTGGTTAATACAAAATGCTACATATCCTAAGACGTACAGTATGTGCACTCTACATTTACAGATTAACAGGAGTGTGTGTGTCAAGCTGGGCATCCAGCGGAGCCTCTGTGCCCCCTACCATCCTCAGACTAATGGTTTGGTGGAGAGGATGAATGGGACCATCCAAAGGTGAAGGAAATATAGCTCCTACCTTTTCTGGGGTCAATCTATTCATTAAATATGATCTATGTGGTCTTCAGTTTACGCTAGTACAATTCAATTGTGGGGTTTTTGACAAATGCAAATTGTATTTTAAAATTTGAATATGTTTTATTTTCCAGGGCGCTCAGCAAACTTGTGGGCACAAAACCTGAAACTTGGGACGAATACCTTGATGCCATTATGTTTGGGCTCAGAACAAAAAAACAAATGACCACGTCATACTCCCCTTTTTTTTTTATGTTTGGGAGAGAGGCCCGCTACCCATCAGAGGTCCCTGAGCACTACAGGGTTAGTGAAGAAATCCTACCATGATTTAATTACGAGTTTCAATAGAAACTCTGCTCTGTAAATGCAACCGGAAACAGTGTTAATGCAAAGGCAAACAAGCTACACTGTCTCCTGTGAAAAACATTTGAAAAAAATTCCTGCAAAATACTTTTTTGTTCACAGTTGGACAGCAGTGTTGAGGCCAATGTGGGAGAGGAAGCTCTGGGGGAGGACATAGAGCAGCTGGAGAGCGTGAGGGTTATTGTGCTCAGCAATGTGGCAAAGCAGCAGGAGCGCACCAGGCGGAGGCTGACAACAGGTGCACCAAAGACAAATATTAAAGTTGGAGAGCAGGTCTGGCGGCAGAACGTCAGGAACCAGCAGAGGAAGGGTGGGAAGTTGGAGGCAAACTTCCTGGGCCCGTACAAAGTAACAGCACTGGAGGGCAAAAGTGCAGATTTGGAAGGACAAAATGGTAAAGTTTTCCGGAGGGTAAACATTGACCACCTCATCAAGGTTAGGCATGAAGTGGCGCGTATACCTCATCAAATACAGTCTTCCACAACCCCTTCTACACCACCTCAGACACCCGCTGCTTCATATCCAGCCAAACCACACCGCCCCACCGTCATTCGTCTGGCCAAATCCGCCCGAACAGCACCTCCACCTCCACCAGCCTCCTCACCTCCAACTCCACCAGCCTCCTCACCTCCACCAGCCTCCTCACCTCCAGCTGCACAAGCCTCCTCACCTCCACCAGCCTCCTCACCTCCTGCTGCACAAGCCTCCTCACCTCCACCTCCGCCAGCCTCCTCACCTCCAGCTGCACAAGCCTCCTCACCTCCAGCTGCACAAGCCTCCTCACCTCCACCAGCCTCCTCACCTCCTGCTGCACAAGCCTCCTCACCTCCACCTCCGCCAGCCTCCTCACCTCCAGCTGCACAAGCCTCCTCACCTCCAGCTGCACAAGCCTCCTCACCACCACCTCCACCAGCCTCCTCACCTCCAGCTGCTTGTTTTGGAAAAAAAGAGGAAAAAACTCCAAAATATAAAAAAACTTCAATCAAAAAATGTAAGTTTTTTGTAATTCTGTGCTTACTCAGTTGGAAAAAAGTTATGAGCGTAAAGCTTGTTACTCCTTTGTTGCATTCATGCAAAATGAAC